>NC_087175.1:18640892-18663392 GCF_035594125.1 Scylla paramamosain
CACCATTACTCTCTCTCTCTCTCTCTCTCTCTCTCTCTCTCTCTCTCTCTCTCTCTCTCTCTCTCTCTCTCTCTCTCTCTCTCTCTCTCTAGTTTCCCCTCCTCTAAGCTACGTTTTCCTACATTACCTGGACTCTATAAGGAGACCAGACTGATGTAAACGCGCCGGCGCGCGCGCGTGTGTGTGTGTGTGTGTGTGTGTGTGTGTGTGTGTGTGTGTTACAGGAAGGAAGGAAGTGACCAAAAATGGGCTGCAGAGAAGTAGTTCAAGAAGACAATGAGGAGGAGGAGGAGGAGGAGGAGGAGGAGGAGGAGGAGGAGGAGGAGGGAGGAGGAGGAGGGAGGGAGGGAGGGAGGGAGGGAGGGAGGGAGGGAGGGAGGGAGGGAGGGAAGGAAGGAAGGAAGGAAGGAAGGAAGAAAGGAAGGAAAGGAAAGGAAAGGAAAGGAAAGGAAGAAGAAGAGAGAAGAAAGAAGAAGAAGAAGAAGAAGAAGAAGAAGAAGAAGAAGAAGAAGAAGAAGAAGAAGAAGAAGAAGAAAAAGAAGAAGAAGAAGAAGAAGGAGGAGGAGGGAAGCAGAAGAAGAAGAAGAAAAGAAGAAAAGAAGGAGGAGGAGGAGGAGTTATGGAAGTGCAGGAGCTCATGGAGGAGGAGGAGGGAGGAGAGGGTGACTACGTGAGTGTATTTATAAAAAACCGTGAGGCGCTGGAAAGCTGGAGAGAGTTAGAGGAAAACAAATGACGCAGAAGGAGTTTGGTCTCTGATACGGAAGAGAAACTATATATTGTTCGATTTTTCTGTTAAAGGACTGAATCAAAAATTTCTGTAATAGTGTTTTTTTTCTTTCTTTCTTTCTTTCTATACTTTTATCTCGATTTCTTTCGTTTATTTATTCATTTACTTACTTATCTAATCATCTGCTTGCGGGTAAAGGAGACGAAAAGTTTCTCTTAATTGTGGTCTTTGAAAAGGTAATCAATCAACGTAAGATGAGGGAAGCTGCAAGAAGACCTACACATGGCACTCCCTGTATCAAACCAATATCCACCAGTGAATCCCATCTCTAAAGCTGTCTAATCTTCTATAACCTCCTTTTTTTATTCTGCACCAACAGCCTCATTCCAGAGTCTTTTCTATTCATCTACTCGTATCATTCAATCTGAGAGCCAGTTTGATTCTGTATGTTTAAATTTTATGTCGAGTTTGAATCAATTACTCCTTGCGTAATCCTAATTCTTATTCTTTACGTGAAAGTGGATCCGGTTAAAGGCAACAAGGTTAGGAAAAGAAAAAAAAAAAAAAGCCCACTGAAGGCACCAGTCGCTCAAGAGAACATGAAAGCAAGACCAAAATTACATTGAGAATTCATACAGGTTAACTCCTGCATTACAAATCATGTGGCCAACCAACCGCCACTCCTTACAGCAGCTCATACGTAGAAGTTATCGCTACAGTTTCCCTTGACACCGCTATGAACTATGTCCTTGAGGTGCAGCCCAGCTTTCCTTCAGTTGCTGGTGTGCGATGTAAACTCACGCCTGGCGAGGGGAGTCAAGGAGAGGGAAGGACTGAGTGAATGTACTGGTCTGGGCTGATTTGTGTTGTATTTATTGTTTTTGCACGTGTAGGGGAATCTTGCCGAAGGTTAGAAGAAAAAAATATATAGATAGAAGATAGAAGAAGATAGAAGATAGAAGAAAAACGCAAAAACAACTTTTATAATATTTACTGCGCGTGAGGAAAGGTCATCAAAGAGAACAAGAGACTAAAATGTAAAAATAACGTGACAAACAACGCTCATCCTCTTCTACGTGTAAGGAAGGTTCGTCAAGGGTTACAAGAAACTGGAGAATAAAAAGAAATAAAAAAAAATCTTAGATTTTTCTGTGTAAGGGAAGTTCAAGGGTTACAAGACACTGAGGAATCTTAAAACAGCTCTTATTTTTCCTACTTGTAATTGAAACTCAAGGACTTCTTTTCACTTTAAATTAGTATTCGAGGTCGCTGTTTCTTGATGAGCTATTCCCAGAAATTTTCGTTTTGTGCCAATCTTTCGCTCAAATTTTCAAGGGCTACAAGGGTTTGAGGAAAAATTAAAACAAAGCCCAAGGACTCCTTCTCTTCATCTTAAATCCCTATTCGAGGTTACTGTTTTTGAGTGAGTTTATTTCCAGGAGTTTCTGTCTTGTGCCACTGTTTCGTTCAAATTTTCATGGGCTACAAGGGCACTGGGAAATATTAAAAAGCTTATTTTTCTACGCATAAGGAAGGTCTAACAAGATTTAAAAGAAATTGAGGAATGTAAGGGGAGGGTTATCTGTCGCTTCTTACAAGTTGAGTAGAAGAGAGTACCAGGTTGGTCAATTTACGTAGTTTCTGGAGGGATGTGTCATGATGCTTCTCTTTTCAAATATCCCATGGCGTAGGAAGAAGAAAAATAAAAAGCAAAAAGTTTCAGAATTTACCAGTGAGGATGAGGTGTTTTGATGTCTTCTCTTGAAGTAACAGACGCAGGCCGAGTTCCAGAATTTACAAGTGAAAATGTTTCTTCCTTCAAACTCATATTGCGGAAAGGAGACAAACAAAAAGGCAAGGAGTTTCAGAATTTACTCCTCTCTTGGAACAGTTCATACCGTAAGAAGAAGAAAGAAAACAGAGACAGGCAGAGAGTTCCAGAATGACAAGGATGAAGTGCATTGATGATTCTCTCTTGAAACACTTCATGTCGTGAAAGGACGAAGTAAACAAAAAAAAGAAAGAGTTTCAAAACATACTCCTCTCTTCAAACAGTTCAAGCTATAGAAGAAAGAAAAGAATAGAAGCAAGCACAGATTTGCAGAGCTTACCAGTGAAAGGAATTAAATAATGGAAATGCTAGTTTACTTCTAAATTACTGAGGTGGACACAATAAGAGAGAGAGTGGAAAATTCAGTGCAGAGAGGCCACGGGAGGGAGAGAACAGCCTACTTGTAACACAATGTATGTCTATTTTGTGGTCATAAATTGAGTAAGGTACTTTTAGAGTTTCCTCATGGTTTCTCCATAGTCAGAAGCAAGAGAGAGAGATAGATAGATAGTTAGATTGTAAGAGATAGAGAGGGAGAGAGAGTGAGTGGAGGGGTGGCGGAATTGTAACTGACAACAAGAGATAAAAGTGAAAGGAGGAAAGAGAAGAAAAAAGGATTACGGTATAGATCCGGTATGAATACGGAAGAAAAAAGGAGAAGAACGATAGCAATAAAAAAAAAACAGAGAAAAGTGAGACAAAAGTAAAAGAAAATAAAAAAAAAAACAATTAATATATCGATACATTAAGAACGCGAGAAGAAGAGAAAAGAAAAAAAAACATGCCAATAAAAAACAAGAAAGAAAGAAAAGCAAAAAAAAAACGAAATAAAGACAAACAAAATAAAAATAAATAAAAAAAAAGATAATGGATAAAAGCACAAACAACTAAGGGAAATGAACATACAAAATACAACAACAATAAATTTAATCATAACCCAGTGGGACATGATCGATTTAACTTTCATTTTTGACCTAAGTAATCTCTCTCTCTCTCTCTCTCTCTCTCTCTCTCTCCTCTCTCTCTCTCTCTCTCTCTCTCTCTCTCTCTCCTCATAAACCTCATGATCTCAGAGTTACGGATCAGTAATTATGAACCAGTTGTAAATATAGCTAGTAATCTCAAACATAATGGAAAGTAAAGCAAATGTTTCCTACTGAGAGAGAGAGAGAGAGAGAGAGAGAGAGGAGAGGAGAGAGAGAGAGAGAGAGAGAGAGAGAGAGAGAGAGAGAGAGAGAGAGGAGAGAGAGAGAGAGAGAGAGAGAGAGAGAGAGAGAGAGGAGAGAGAGAGACGCCATAATTTAAAACCTAAAAGGAGAAAGGGAAAGGAAACAACAGGAGAGAGGGAAATGAAGGTGCTAAAAATAGGAGGAGGAGCAGGAGGAGGAAGGATGGAAAAATTATGTGAAAAAGGAAGGAAGTGAAAGGGGGGAAAGATGAAGGAAAGGTCAAATAATGGGAAGGAGGGAGGGAAGGAGGAGAAAAGGAGGAAGACAGTGACATGACAATAGGAACCAATCAGCGGCCTTGCTCATTGCGTCACCACAGTGCCACCCAATCACAGGTCACCTTGGGATGTCATCGACCAATCACATAAGGTCTTCAAGTGATAGAGGAACCAATAAAACACTACGTCATTTTTTTTTTTTTTTAATCTCTCCATTCAAATTTAATCCCCGAAAACGTAACGTGACTGTAACTCGCACACACACACACACACACACACACACACACACACACACACACACACACAAAATAAATAAATAATAAATAAATAAATAAACAAATAAATAAATAAAATGATAGATAAATAAAAACAAATAAATAAGCAAATAAATAAATATAATAATAATAATGATAATAATAATAATAATAATAATAATAATAATAATAATAATAATAATAATAATAATAATAATAACAATAAAAAATAAATACATAAATAAACAAATAGATAATAAATAAGTAAATAAAAATATGTAATAAAATAAATAAATGAGCAAATGGTTGATTAAACAAGTGAATCAATTAGTCAGTCAGTCAATTAATCAAATAGGAAACAGACAAAAGGAAGAGAATAGAAAACTGATAAATAAGGAGAAAACAAGACTGCTAAGGAATATCCATAGTGGAGGAGGGGGAGGAGGAGGAGGAGGAGGAGGAGGAGGAGGAGGAGGAGGAGGAGGAGGAGGAGGAGAAGGAGAAGGAGGAGGAGAAGGAAAAGAAGAAGAAGAAGAAGAAGAAGAAGAAGAAGAAGAAGAAGAAAAGGAAGAAGAAGGCAAAAAAGGAAAAATAGAACATAAAAAAGAACAAGAACAAAAACGAGAAGACGAAAGAGGAAAGAAAAAGATAAAACAGAACAAGAGCAAAAGAGGAAAACAACAAAGAACAAAAACAAAACAATAATGATGACAACCAAAAGAAGATACGAAGATAAACACCATTTCTACACAACCACAGCCACCACCACCACCATCACCACCACCAACAATACAGAGACGCAGAGAGACAGGTAGGCAGGGAAGAGAAGGAAAGGAGGGGTAAGGAGGCCAGTTTAGGGGAGGCCAGCCAGGGAAGACCTACTCCCAGCACCCAATGATACACAGGTAGACCCACGCCCTAGTCAGTCTGGCCTCGCTGGCTTTCCGCTTCTCAGTGAAAGTCTGGATTCAGTATCTAATGCACACACACACACACACACTGTTGCGCCCCTTCTCCTCCTCTAAGTCGACGAGACTTACCACTTGCTGTGTCGGGAGCTGACCTACCCTGACACCCTCCTTCTCCACCGTTCTATAGCTGATCTCCGTGGTAAATAAGGGGAAGAGACGAACAAGGATCACCACGATCTTCCACACAGTGACAAGAAAAATGTGTAGTTGGGAATGGATGATTGATGAGAAAAAACAACGACGATAGCTTAAGCAACACCGTCTATTCAGGGTAAAAGACACACAGATAACACAACACAATTAACACAATTGAAGGATGTCCTAAGAGGAGGAATTCGTCAAGAACACGAACCCACCTTCCTGACTATCACTATTAACCACGTGGTTACCAAAGCGGCTCTCTCGGCAAGCACAGGGAGGATGAGAGAGGAACGTCCTGCCCAGGCCGCAGCGAGTGAGAGAGAGAGAGCAAGCGCCCAGCCGCGGCCTTTCCCGGGTCGGCGGCCACCCCACGTGACCCAGTTTAATCCCGGCCAGAGTAGTCGAGAACTCAATGCAGTACAAGGGGAGAATATTATTACATATATATAAATACTATAGAACCAAGGATGATGTTACAATCGTTTTAAGGTCACAAGAAGTGAAGTGACATATAACTAGGTATGGGAATAGCAAACAAGTAATGTAAAATAGTTGACTCTTCCGTGGGAGTGGGGATAGTCTCGGCTGCTCTTGCCTTAATGACTCATAACCTAGCTAGCTAACTTAAACTACTAACTTAACAATATATAGATACATTTTCACTATATATACAAGGTAAAATAATAAGAATTAATTTGAGATATACGTCTAGCTTAAAATAGGACTGCATCAAATAAGATATTATTGATATTATAGATGTCTCACGTGTCTGGCCAGGAGGGTATTGTCTATTAGAAAGTGGCGCGTAGGCCTATAAGAAAGGGGTGACTAATTAAATACATATATACACGTGACACCTCCCCCCAAAGGAAAGCGTTGAGATGGCGCAGACAGTGAAACGCTTAAATCTAATGATATTGCTTTAAGTACAGTAGCTCACTGTTAATTTATTGATTACACCTTAAATCTTATAGTTAAATTTGTAAAGGGGAGAACCTTGAAGTGGTAGAGCCCTTCTGGAGTGATGAAGGCCGAGATTTGGGAAGCCCTCTCCGTCAGGCCAAGTTGGTAGTAGCCCTGGAGGAGGTCGAACTTGGAGACGTACCTCGCCCGCCCCAGGTCGTCGATGATGTCGTCCATCCTAGGCAGAGGGAAAGAGTCTGGGACTGTTACCGCATTGACTTTGCGGTAGTCCACACACATCCGCACCTTCCCGTTGGATTTGGGCACCATCACTACTGGGGACGCCCAGGGGCTCAGGCTCGGCTCGATGAGGCCTTGCTCCAGCAGCCGTTGGACTTCCTGGCGAAGGACCTCCCGCTTCTCGGCGTTCAGCCTATAGGGTGGCTGACGGATAGGAGGAGCGCCTTTCACGTCGACGTCGTGGCATAGCAGAGGGCAGAGGCTGGGGTTGTCGTGGAAGAGCGTCGGATGTTCCTGCAGCAGACGTAGCACTTCAGCAGCTTGTTCCGACGGAAGGTGAGCCAGTTTCTCTCCGGGGTTTTGCAACACCTCAGAGTTACGCAACACTGGGTCTACTACCGCATCAACGCTTTCCTCATGGCCACTCGACACTAAAAGACACTGGCTTTCCCGAGGCGCATTATTTTCAGTATCACTGCTGGTATAAAATGGTTTAATTAAATTTATATGTACCAGTCGGGTTTTCTTCCGACGTTCTGGTGTACTGATCACATAATTCACCTCATTTATTTTTTTAATGACCTTATATGGTCCACAAAACCTTGATTGGAAGGGACTTAGATGGAGGGGTAGGAACACTAGCACTTGGTCACCAGGGTGGAATTCACGGCTTTGCACCTTGTGGGTCTGGTCATAATGAGCCTTCATTTTCACTTGTGCCCCTTGCAAATTTTCTGAGGCAACTCGTTGGGCAATGCACATTCGCTCCCTGAAACGCTTGACGTAAGCAGCCAATGGCACGGCCGCTGACTCGTCAAGGAAGCATTCCTTGAGGGCCTTTAGGGGACCTCTGACCTCGTGCCCATACACGAGTTGGAAGGGAGTGAATCCTAGGGACTCCTGAACACTATCCCTGATGGCAAAAAGGAGGAGGTGGATTCCTTCATCCCAATCCTTCCCTGTCTCTAAAACAAAGGAACGGCACATAGTTTTTAGAGTTTGGTGGAATCTCTCCACTGCTCCCTGGGATTCAGGGTGGTAGGCCGTTGATCTGTACTGCCGGACTCCCAGGGTCGCCATCACCTGCTTGAATAATCCAGAAGTAAAGTTGGTTCCCTGATCGGACTGCACAGAAAGGGGCAGACCGACCTGGGTGAAAAACCTGCTCAGGGCTTGGATTACAAGTTTAGCCGTGATGCGGCGAAGGGGAATTGCTTCAGGGTAACGGGTAGCTCTGTCCATAATTGTTAATAGGAAAGCATTCCCTCTGGCTGACTTAGGGAGTGGTCCTACGCAGTCGATGATTATATGGGTAAATGGATCTCCCACTGCTGGAATAGGATGCAAGGGAGCGGGGTTAATGGTTGGGCAGGGCTTGCCCGACACCTGGCAAATCCTACACGATTTACAATATTCGGCCACAGATTTTTTCTGATAGGGCCAATAGAAGTGCATGGATATCTTATGGTGGGTCTTCCTGACTCCCAGATGACCACCTACCCCATCATGTGCTAATTTTAATATATCTCCCTGCAAGGAGCTAGGAATAACAACCTGGTGGATCACCCGCCAGTCGTGATCTGCAGGGACATCTGCTGGGCGGAACTTCCTCATCAAAACTCCTCCCTCCAGATAAAAACAACGGGGAAGATGATCTCTCTCTGAGGGGTCAACAACGTGATCAAAGCACACCTTCAGTTGGGGATCCCTGGCCTGTTCCGCAATTAGAGTGGAGCGGGTTACAGGGGTGCCTTCAATACAATGCACCACAGGATCTGAGTTTAGAGAGGACTCAGGGGGATCTGGCTCCTTACCAGCCTGTTGAAAAAAATCCTGCAGGGAAAATTCCGGACTGAGGGTGTCATGGCCTACAGTATTACCTATGGTCGTCTTGGAAGGGTGTGGCTCTGAAGGAGCGTTGGAAGCCATGCGGCGGCTGGCACTACGCGTGACCACGCACACAGGCGATACCTTGGGTGGCATAGGGTCAGGTGGGTTCCCATGGTTGGTCGAGGGAGCTGTTTGGCCTGGCATATTTTCCACCGTCACATTCCCTAACACCAGAGATACTCCATCCACTGGGAGCTCGTCCACTATACCGGCAGTGATGTAACCAGACACCACAGGTGACTGCAGGTAAATCCGACACAGGGGTACCTCACCCTGAGAGAAGAGCCCTTTGACCCGTAAGGAACCTCCTACCTGGCACTGTGAGAGAGGAGGGACTACCTTCCGCAAAACAAAATTATGGAGAGCACCCGAATCCCTGAGTAGAATAATAGGTATGGAAGGTTGGGAATCACCATGCAGAGACACTGTACCACTAAAACAGTATGGTTTATAATATTCATGAACATCAGAGGGGACATTATTACAAATATTCTGAAAATTATGGACCTTGCCCAAAGCAGGAATATCACCCGATGGGGACACCGGCTCCACCAAAGGATTATTAGTCTTGCTAACCAAGAGAGCGGGGCTGGCATTATACTTTCCTCTTTTGGGGCATTTATCTTTAAGGTGACCCGTCTGCTTGCAATAGGCGCAGCGGCTCACAAGAAAACATGTGGCAAGAGTATGATTGGGCTTCTTGCAGTAGGTGCAGCCAAGTTGATTGGTAGGGAGTTTGTTAGAAGTGGAACCAGCCGTACGCACATCTCGGTTAGCAGACTCACCTGAAGCAGATGGGGTGAACCTGGGTCGTCCGGACAGATGAGACGTGGAGGCCGATTCCCTGGATCCCATGACAGTGGAGTTAGGCTGGAGGGCTGACTGACTGAGGGGCACCTTGCGGCTGAAATGAACATTTGGGTTTAATATGAGATAGTGGTCAGAAGCTGGTCCAGCAGACTCCAGGTCATGCTTTCCCAGCCCCTCCAGATAAGATTGTAATTGAGGAGGCATGCTGGATTTCACTTCTTCATACACAAATAGCTCTAAAAGTTTCTTATAACTTCCCCCAACCCCCTCACTGTCTACCCAGCGTTTTGCTTGGGCCATTTTCTCCCTGAAGAATTCTACGCAAGTCTGGTTGGGTTGTTTGAGAGTGGATCTGAAGATTTTCCTGTAGTGCGAGGGGACACGCTCATAGGCCCTCAAGACAGTGGACTTGATTGTAGAGTAGTCACGGGATTCTTCGGCTGTCAATGCAGTGTACGCCTGTCTAGCTGCCCCGGTGAAGACATTGCTGAGGAGTGGGGCCCAGCGATGGAGAGGCCACTGATGTATGGAGGCATTCTTCTCGAATTGCGAAAAAAAATCCTCTGGGTCTTTCTCACAGAAGGGAGGGACGTACTTCTCAGCTTTATCATCCCGGGACATCTCCCGAGCCCTATTTTGCTCTCTCAGGAGTTCCAGACGGATCCGATCCCTCTCGATGCTGAGCTTGGCCCCCTCAGTATCCCCAATGAATGCAGGGAAGGCTTCTTCTACCTCCTCTTGGCTAAATATGTTTTCATCGACTAGATGCTCGAGGACGATATTTTGAAGATGAGCCTTGTTGAACGAAGCCCTGACTTCCAGCTGGAAGTGGGTAGCCAAGCGGGCCCACTGACTCTTTGGAAGGGGCACAAGAGCTCCAACTGAGGGATTCTCTATAAACTCCTCCAGATCCAACATGTTTGCTAATAAAGAATAGAATTCTAGAACAACTAACTAGCTAGCTAATGGAACAGCCACAAAGAAAGGAACACAAGTAGAAATCACGAAATGGTATCAATATGAAGTGATTTGGTCCCTAAAGGGATAAAACTTAAGCTGCACAGCCACCAGATGAGAGAAGCAGAATGATACAGCTAAAAAGTAAAATGCCAACAATACTAGAATACAGTTACTGAAAAACACTGGAGAACACAGATAAAGGAGCACTGCACCAAGTAGACTACCCCCCCCAAAACACGTGGGATGATACAGTACAGCAACTCACAAAATCAGGAACAAGAAGACACTGCCCACCAACACGTGGGAATATTCATACAGTACTAGAATTGATAAAACGTTGACAAAATACGTGGAATGATACAGCACAGCAATCACATGAATCAAAAGTGGATGACCGAAGCACTGATTTATATTATTCATCCATCAAGAAAATCACATCCCGGTCAGGCCCCCATTTGTTGCGCCCCTTCTCCTCCTCTAAGTCGACGAGGCTTACCACTTGCTGTGTCGGGAGCTGACCTACCCTGACACCCTCCTTCTCCACCGTTCTATAGCTGATCTCCGTGGTAAATAAGGGGAAGAGACGAACAAGGATCACCACGATCTTCCACACAGTGACAAGAAAAATGTGTAGTTGGGAATGGATGATTGATGAGAAAAAACAACGACGATAGCTTAAGCAACACCGTCTATTCAGGGTAAAAGACACACAGATAACACAACACAATTAACACAACTGAAGGATGTCCTAAGAGGAGGAATTCGTCAAGAACACGAACCCACCTTCCTGACTATCACTATTAACCACGTGGTTACCAAAGCGGCTCTCTCGGCAAGCACAGGGAGGATGAGAGAGGAACGTCCTGCCCAGGCCGCAGCGAGTGAGAGAGAGAGAGAGCAAGCGCCCAGCCGCGGCCTTTCCTGGGTCGGCGGCCACCCCACGTGACCCAGTTTAATCCCGGCCAGAGTAGTCGAGAACTCAATGCAGTACAAGGGGAGAATATTATTACATATATATAAATACTATAGAACCAAGGATGATGTTACAATCGTTTTAAGGTCACAAGAAGTGAAGTGACATATAACTAGGTATGGGAATAGCAAACAAGTAATGTAAAATAGTTGACTCTTCCGTGGGAGTGGGGATAGTCTCGGCTGCTCTTGCCTTAATGACTCATAACCTAGCTAGCTAACTTAAACTACTAACTTAACAATATATAGATACATTTTCACAATATATACAAGGTAAAATAATAAGAATTAATTTGAGATATACGTCTAGCTTAAAATAGGACTGCATCAAATAAGATATTATTAATATTATAGATGTCTCACGTGTCTGGCCAGGAGGGTATTGTCTATTAGAAAGTGGCGCGTAGGCCTATAAGAAAGGGGTGACTAATTAAATACATATATACACGTGACACACACACACACACACACACACACACACGTAAAAATGCTGTTCACTTACGTTTAATTTTGTGTGGGAGGGTATCATATTGTTGTTGTTGTTGTTGTTGTTGTTGTTGTTGTTGTTGTTGTTGTTGTTATTGATAGTAGTAGTAATAGTAGTAGTACTAGTAGTAGTAGTAGTAGTAGTAGCCTTGATGGTGGTGATAGCAATGGTAATGGTGTAATGACAACATTTCAAGTAGTAAAAATAGCAGCAGTAGCACCACCACCACCACCACCACCACCACCACCACCACCACCAGTAACAGCAGCAGCAGCAGCATATCATTATTATTATTATTATTATTATTATTATTATTATTATTATTATTGTTATTATTATTATTGTTAGTAGTAGTAGTAGTAGTAGTAGTAGTAGTAGTAGTAGTAGTAGTAGTAGTAGTAGTCAGGTGGAGTGTTGCCCCTCACCAGGGAAACCATCCACCTGCTGAAGGAAAAACATCCTCCCCCCAGTGACGAGGAGGGCCTCAGGATGCAGGGGCCTTTCCGCAAGCCCAATGATGTCATCTACGAGGTGATTACTGGAGAGATGATCTGGAAGAAGTCTCTCCAGACACACGGCAGTGCTGGTCCCTCAGGACTAGACGCTAGAGGGTGGCGTCGCCTGTTGAGCGGCGCACTCTGTGGCAGCGCCGCTAACGACCTATGCGGCGCCCTGGCAGCACTGGCGAGGAAGCTTGCCACCACAAATTGTCACCACGTCGAGGCTCTCACCGCATGCCGATTAATTCCGCTGGACAAAAAGCCGGGATGCAGACCAATTGGCATCGGCGAGGTGATAAGACGCATCGTGGGTAAATGCGTCATGACGGTGGTCAAGGACGACGTAAGGAGGGCAGCTGGGAACCTGCAAGTATGTGCAGGACAGCAGGCAGGAGGGGAAGCCGCCATCCACGCTATGAGGGAAATGTTCAGTGAAGACAATTGTGAAGCGGTGTTATTAGTGGACGCCAAAAACGCTTTCAACACTATTAACAGAAAAACAATGCTTCACAACATTCGAGTAAAATGTCCCTCTCTGGCACAATATGTAGAAAACACATATAGTGACCCCTCGGATTTGTACATATGTAGTAATAGTGGTAATAGTGTTAAGGTGTTAAAGTTCATGGAAGGGACAACACAAGGCGACCCAGTGGCCATGGCGATGTACGCCCTCGGACTTTCAGTGCTGCAACAAGTTATCTCATATGAGAAAACGAGTGTGAAGCAAGTGGCGTACGCAGATGACCTGTCAGGAGCCGGCAAAATAACAGACTTGAAAAAATGGTGGGGCTTAGTGAACGACAATGGTCCCATCATAGGGTACACACCCAATGCCGCTAAGTCCGTCCTTATTGTAAAGCCTGAACACTATGACAGTGCAGTGGATAGCTTCAGTGGCAGTGGAGTTATAATAACAAAGGATGGACAACGGCATCTGGGTGCTGTCATCGGAACAGAGGAGTTCAAGAAGGAGTACATAGGAGAAAAGGTGAAGGAGTGGATACATGAGGTGGAAGTCCTGTCTGATATGGCCAGGACTGAGCCTCATGCAGCCTACTCTGCCTACACCCACGGCTTGCAGCATCGATGGAGATTCGCCATGCGCACCATCCCAGGCATCAGCCCTCTCCTTGCACCACTGGAGGTCTCGATAAGGAACACCTTCCTCCCAGCGTTACTGAGATACCACACCATCGGAGATGGGGAAAGGGCGCTGCTCGAACTTCCACCAAGACTGGGCGGGATGGGAATCACCTCCCCTGAGAAGTTGGCGACTGTGGAGAACCTCAACTCCCTCAAGCTCACCAGGTCCCTCACAGAGAAGATCATTGCTCAGGACGCACATGGTGAAATAGCCCAAAGTGCAGTCACTGAGCAAGGACGAATTATATCTAGAGATAGGCAACAACATCAACGAAACTGTCTCGAAGACCTGATAAACATCCTGCCTGCAACCACAGTGAGAAAAATCCTCACTGCACAGGAAACGGGAGCCTCCAACTGGCTAACGTCACTGCCCATCAGAGCGAAGGGCTTCAGCCTCAACAAACAAGAATTTGTCGACGCCATTGCTCTGAGGTACGGCTGGCCGATAGAAGGACTCCCCAGTACTTGTGTGTGTGGCTCCCCCAATGACGTCAACCACACCATGACGTGCAAAAAGGGGGGATTCGTATGTATCAGGCACGATGAGGTGAGAGATCTGACTGCCAGCATGCTCAAGGAGGTGTGCCACGATGTCTCCACTGAACCGACCCTCCTGCCGCTAGACGGCGAGCACCTGCGCTACAGAACAGCCAACACCACCAACGAGGCTCGAGTCGACGTCAGTGCACGAGGATTCTGGACAAGGGGACAGAAAGCATTCATGGACATACGGATCTTTGACCCGATGGCCGCCTGTCACCACGAACTCTCCCTGGAGGCCGCCCACCGCAAGAATGAGCAGGAGAAGATCCGAGCGTATGGGGAGAGAATCCAACACGTTGACCATGGCAGCTTCACACCTCTGGTCTTCACCACATCTGGCGGGATGGGCTCCAAGGCTCAGTGCTTCTACTCAAGACTAGCCGACCTAATGGCAGAAAAGAAGCACCAGCCAAGGAGCCATGTCGTCGCATGGATGAGGTGCCGTCTCTCATTCTCCCTCCTCAGATCCGCCCTCCTGTGCATCAGGGGGACAAGGCATTCCACTCCCATACCTGCAGACTTAGGAGGCCTCGACTGCGAGGCTACAGTGGTGGAGAGTGGCATAAGAGTAGATAGAGTAGAGGTAGAGTGAATTTATAGTTAACAACTAATGTTTATATTATAGAGTATTAGATATGGTTGGATGCCACAGTCATTAGCGAGAACTGGGGCTAATGACCTCCAAGTAATGGAGCCCCTAATTGACACATCAATAAACATGGGGTGGAGGTATTAGTAGTAGTAAAAAAAAAAAAAAAAAAAAAAAAAAAGTAGTAGTAGTAGTAGCAGAAGTAGCAGTAGTAGTAGTAGCAGTAGTAGTAGTAGTAGTAGTAGTAGTAGTAGTAGTAGTAGTAGTAGTAGTAGTAGTAGTAGTACTGTAGTAGTAGTACTGTAGTAGTAGTAGTCGTAGTAGTAGTAGTAGTAGTAGTAGTAGTAGTAGTAGTAGTAGTAGTAGTAGTAGTAGTAGTACTGTAGTAGTAGTAGTAGTAGTAGTAGTAGTAGTAGTAGTAGCAATATCATTTGTGGTAGTAGTAATAGCACCAAAATTCACAATCAAATCGTAACGATCACCTACTATATATTTACTGACACATTATACATGAATTTTACAACTCCTCGTAGTAGTAGTAGTAGTAGTAGTAGTAGTAGTAGTAGTAGTAGTAGTAGTAGTAGTAGTAGTAGTAGTAGTAGTTGTTGTTGTTGTTGTTGTTGTTGTTGTTGTTGTTGTTGTTGTTGTTGTTGTTGTTGTTGTTGTTGTTGTTGTTGTTGTTGTTGTTGTTGTTGTTGTTGTTGTTGTTGTTATTGTTGCTATTGCTGTTCTTGTTGCTGTTATACTAGCAGTAGTAACAGTAACAATAGAAATAGTATCAAAGGCAGCATTCCTAATAGCACTGGTTTGCTGACAAAATCTAACCATCCAAACCTAAACAAAACACCACCACAACAACCGCACCAGTCCTTACACAAACCTTACCTGAATAATTCCTGTGTCCATTCAAACCCACTCAAACATAACACATATCACAACAAACACGCTTCACCTGCAACCCACTCTCTCTCTCACTCTCACTCTCTCTCTCTCTCTCTCTCTCTCTCTCTCTCTCTCTCTCTCTCTCTCTCTCTCTCTCTCAATGGCAAGTCAATGAGGGCAGGGTGAGCACTAAAGCATCACGCCTCACTAATTAAGGTCTGGGTGAAATAACTCCTTTGATGTGCTCCCTCTCTCTGCACCTGCCTTGAAAGTTTCCACCTGTGTAGTTTATCTGGGTCAGGTAATACTCCTTGTTTGGGATTGTGTTTGACCGTGAGGAGATTAGCACGATGATAAAAGTAGGAAAAGAAAGGCAAGGAAGATTGAGAAGGGTGTGAGATGAAGGAGGAGGAGGAGGAGCAGGAGGAGCAGTAAATAGAAGAACAACAACAAACACAACAACAACAACAACACAACAACAACAACAACACCAACAATAACAACAACAACAACAATAAGAGGAAAGAAAAAAAGAAGGCAAACACCAGCACCACCAACAACAATAAACAAACACAGGCAAACAAATAAACAAACAAACAAACATCAACAAAAAACGATTACAAATTTAAATAACATTCACAATATATAACAATGTTAAATGTTGGTACGTACAGTATTCTCTCTCTCTCTCTCTCTCTCTCTCTCTCTCTCTCTCTCTCTCTCTCTCTCTCTCTCTCTCTCTCTCTCTCTCTCTCTCTCTCTCTCTCTCTCTCTCTCTCTCTCTCTCTCTCTATCTCTGTCTCTCTCTTACTCAACATACCACTTGACCATTATAGTTGTTGCGCCTCGAGAGAGAGAGAGAGAGAGAGAGAGAGAGAGAGAGAGAGAGAGAGAGAGAGAGAGAGAGAGAGAGAGAGAGAGAGAGAGAGAGAGAGAGAGAGAGGAATACGTAATCAAAGAAAAACGAGAATTAAAAGATAATAAAAGAGAACTGGACAAAATAAGACAACATAAGATTATTTCAAGACACTTCAACAGATGCATAGAAGAAAAATGACATTGATGACTAAAGAAAAAGAAAAACAAGAAAAGGAGATTGAAAAAGAATGGCCACTAACACATAACAGTTATAAAGAACACACACACACACACACACACACACACACACACACACACACACACACACACACACACACACACACACACACACACACACACACACACACACACACACACACACAAGCCATGATCCTCACCATAACACAGTCTTAAACCCTAAAAATATCACAACTTCCATAAACAACTGGAAGAAAGTCAATGCCACGGGGAGCTGGGCGGGGCCGGAGGAGCTATATAAGAGGGCCACTCTCCTTCGCACCACGTCACTCCTTCAGCATCCCTCCTATCACGATGACCTGCAGGGTGAGAGTCCACTCCTGTTTACATCTGTGTCTCTGCGTCTCTCTCTCTTTTTTTCTTATTATCTTGATGTTTCGGTGTCTAAATATAGTAGTCTTTAAATGCTCTTATACTCGATCTGTTTATCTGTATCTCTAAGTCTTCGTATTTCTTTCTGTCTATTGATGTCTTATAACTCTGATATTGTGAAATGTAAATACAGGAGTCTTCAATTATCTTACGGTAGATCAGTTTATCTCTTGTTGGTCTCTCTGTGTCTGTTTCTTCGTCCTTCTTTTTTTTTTTTCTAGTATGCTATTTTTACTATATTATTAATTTTCTCTTCCAACTTCTCCTCGTTTGTTTCATTTCATCTTTTAAATCATATTCTTTTCAGTCTCTTTTCTCATCTTCCTCCTTCTCGTCTTCGTCTTTTTTCTTATTTTATTTTCAACACAATGACAATGTCATTTCACTCTCTCCCTTGCCTCTCCCCAGCCCATCCCAGCCCTTCTCTACAGCCCAGTACACTCTCCCCTCTCCATCTCCCCTTCCCCAGCCCATCCCAGTTCTTCTCAATACTCTTCTACACTCCAACATCTCCCTTTTCCTCTCCCTATCACGTCCCAGCTCTTCCATATAGTTTAGTACTGTCTACTCTCTCCCATCTCTCTCCCTAACTCCATCCCTCTTCCCATCCCTTCCCCAAGCCCTTCCCTATAGTCTAATACACTCTCCTCTCCCTTTTCTACGCTCCCTTCTTTCCCTATTTCACCACTAATCCTTCTCTGTAGCCCAGTACTCTCCCCCATCTCTCCTCCCCTTCCTCCCCTGTGCCTTGCATCTATTCTCAGCACGTTAGGGAAATTGATGTTACTATTGTGGCGTTGCTGTCTTGTATGGCTGCGTTTCGGCCTTCATGTAACGTGGGTCTGGAGAAGGGCCGTGTTTGTGTGCGTGGGAGGGTGCGGGAGGGTGCGGGTGGATGTGGGAGGGGCTGGTGAGATTCAGATTGAACATGGAGGCATCAGTTCCGTCACACACTCCGCCATGGCAGCTAAGGTGAGGACCTGTGAAAAGACTGCGGTACTCAGAGGGGATGCTCAAGTGGTGGGGTGCTGAGCTTGATGTGTCTTGTCTTTTTGTGTGTGACGGGTTTTCTGTCTTTTTCTTATTTTTGCAAGTGTTTCATAGGTTTTTTTTCATTATTTTGTTTTTTGCTTATTTTTTTACTTCCGTTTCGTGAGTTTTCTGTTTTCTTCTCCTATTTTTCTGTCTCTTTGGTGGATTTGTCTTCGCTTTATCATCTTTTTTTTTTTTTTGCAGTAGATTAATGTGTTTTCCTTTTCTTGCTCTACTTCTTTAGGCTTTTTTTTTTCTTTATAGATTTTTGTTCTCTCTTTTTACTTTTTTTTCCGTCTGTTTGATGGATCTTTTTTTCTTTTTCCTAATTTTTGTAACTGTTCGATGGAAGTTCTCTTTCTCTTCTTATTTTTGCAACTATTAGATCAGTTTTCGTTTTATTATCTTTTTTCTTTTCCTTTTCCTTATTTTGCAAGTGTTTGGTAGATTTTCCTTGTCTTTCTTATTTTTTTTGTAACTTCACAGACTTTCGTTTTCTTTTCCTTATTTTTGCAGTCTTGATGGATATCTTTTTTTTATTTTCTTATTTTTGTAACTGATTTTCGTGTTTCTCTCCAGGTCGCACTCCTTCTTTCCCTTGTGGTTGTGGCCGCCGCACGCCCCTCCACAACCTACAGCGACCCTACCCCATCCTATCAAGCCCCTGCCCATCCTACCCCATCCTACCACGCCCCTGCCCATCCCTCACCTTCTTACCACGCCCCAGCCCCCTCCTACCACTCCGCCGAGCAGCACCCTGATGTAAGTGGATGTTAGGTTGTCTTTGTTCTCTGTTGAGACGCCCGTTTTGAAAGGCTCTCTTTCCTCAAGGTTTATTTTCATAGGTTGTTGGGGAGATCAGTCAGGTTTTCATGGGTATTTTTCTCTATTAGTGATACAGAATACTTATTAAATTATCAGTAGAAGCATGAAAACATCGTTAAAACCTAATAAATTACAGTAGATCTTATTAAACTACTAAAAGAGTCACGAAAACACTTGAAAACCCTAGAAACTCAGACTTGAACATGCCAAACTACCAACTGAATCATGGAGACCATAGTAACGCCCACTAGAACCTGCCAGACTATCACTAGAAGCAAGAAAATACTTGAAAAACTATAACTCCCACTAGAACACATTAAAATAACACTAGAATCATAAAAAACCCAATAACTCCCAATATAACACAAGCTAAAACAATACTTACGAAGACCCACTTGGAAAAAACCTCGATCACTTCACTAGAGCTAAAAGTAATCGAGACTGAAACATTTAAGACCCCGAGCTTAATCAAGAGACTGGTCTAAAGTACCTCTTCCTCCCTCTCTCTTCAGGTCCCACCCCAGTACAGCAGCAACTACGCCGTGAAGGACGATTACTCCGGCAACGACTTCGCCGGCACGGAGACTCGCGACGGTTACAACACCCAGGGCTCCTACCAAGTGCTGCTCCCCGACGGCCGCTTGCAGACCGTTACTTACTACGTGGACGGTGACTCAGGCTTCGTGGCCGAGGTGTCTTATGAAGGAGAAGCTCAGTACCCCGAGACTTACGGCCACGCTCCCGCTCCTTCCTACGGCCACGCCCCCGCTCCTTCCTATGGCCACTCCCCCGCTCCCTCCTATGGCGACTCTCCAGCCCCATCCTACACTCCTGCCCCCGTCTACTCCCCCGCCCCTTCCTACCACGCGTAATGTCCTAATTTAGTGACCAGTTTTTCTCCAGTGCCTTACCCAGATTTCCCCCCGACCCTCTTGCCTACCTGCCATGTACATATTCCTGTATTTAATTGATTGAAGACGAGCCGCAAATATATAAACTGGATCCATGATTTTTGAACTTTTCTTGTCTTTATCTTGTTTTTAAAAATTTTATTTGGTGTTTTTTTTTTTTCGTGGGTGTTAATATTTTTTTTCTTAAGTCGTCTGATCTGCTGAAAATCTCCTTACTGAACCTGCCAACTATAATAACCCTTTCAATGCAATATACAACAATTTACAGCATGAACAAACACAATAGCAATCTTAAAACCAACTGCTAGATAGAAAAAAAGTTAAAGAAATAGAGTTTTCAATTTCCAACCAGTATAATGCGTAGAGGTGACTGGAGGACTCAGGAAATGTCTCGAATAGTTTGTAAAATAGTAACAGTGAAAGAGTTAAAGAGATCAGAGGACATCACCCTTACAAAACATTCAGGTGATCTCTTGAAACTCATCAGAACAACCTAGTGTAAATTAGATGTGGAAAAAACTGGAGAATTTTCAACTTAGGATCAAACTAGACAACGCAATGCACAATGGCTTGAAGAGAGCAACCACAAAACTTACTAAAACCATCTACTAGCAACCTTGAATAAGAATATAAAAAGCACTACAAGTTTCAAAAAGTTCAGATTGAGGAGAGACGCTAGAGTGCTGTGGCAATTGACTTTTGACCATGACTGTATGAAAAATTGATAATAAGAAATAAGAGAACAAACGAGCTACAAGATTCAGATGGTTCAGATTGAAGAAATACGCTAAATACAGAGAAAAGAAGTTGCTGTTTTAATTTTACGTTTGGCCACGACAGTACGTATCATCGAGAAAAATATCCCTTCGCTCTTACAAGACCTTCCTGTGCTATTTTATTTATTTATTTTTTTTTCATGGTTAATATTTGTTTTTAATGATGCACAGTACTTATGTTTAATAAACTATCTATGCATCCATCCGTCCATCCATCCATCCATCTATCTATTTATCTATCTACTTATCTATCAACCTGTCTATTTATTTATCTATATATATCTATCTGTCTATGATTATATTATCTTATATCCACATTTTTACGTCTTTAGAGTTTTCAAGTATGGTACTTTTATTTTCTTTATTTAATACCGAGTGTCTTTCATTACGGATACTATTTTTTTTTTTGTGTGTATTTTTTTTCCTGGGTTTTATTCCGTTATATGATCTTTCTCTTCTTTGACTCCTCTCTCTCTCTCTCTCTCTCTCTCTCTCTCTCTCTCTCTCTCTCTCTCTCTCTCTCTCTCTCTCTCTCTCTCTCTCTTGAGGTATGCCTAAATAACCAAAAAAAAGACTTTACATTGAATTTTACAGCTTAGATTGTATAAAAAAAAAAAAAAAAGATATAACACGAAACTCCACAACACTAAGGTTCTCGTAACACGGAACATCAACTTCAGGTAACGTAACAGAAAATGCTCTACTTTTTTTTTTTTTTTTTTTTTAGCATTGCCGTCACCACCACCATCACCACCACCACCACCATCACCCTCACTAGCATCACCACCACCATCATTATCACTATTACGGTAACTACCACATTATTACAACTACCACTACTTCTGCTACCACTACCACCACCGCCACTACCGCATTACCTCATTCCCTCCTCACCACTCCAAGCACTACCATTAACACCGTCACTATCACTAACCATAACCACCAGAACCACCAGAACCAACACCACTACCACCATTACCATCACCATCATCATGTTCAGAATCAACAAGGAGAAAAGAAAAATAGAGAAAAAAAAATGCTAATTACAATATCAACCAAACTTGTCATCACCATCACCACCACCACCATCACTATCAACACTACTCCCATACACCACTTTCACAACCTTCGCCATCACAATCAAGCCGACAGAGACACAGTACGGCCATTATCATCACTACTTTCACCATCATCACCACCACCACCAACGCCATCACAGCCACACCCTACCGTCACACGCAGTTTCCCCTTCGCTCCCTCTCCCTCTCTCCTTCCCCACCCCTAACCAGCCCCCAGATAATGGTCACAATTTTGATAATCACTTACTTCAAGGAATCGACCGGACGTGATGAAGTGCTCGAAAAAAAAAAGAGAAGAACGAGAAAAGAAACTAAACGGGAGCAGAGTGTGGTTAAAAAAATTACACGATGGAACACAGGAGAGGAAAAAAAAAATTCTACGTGACGAGATTATAAATTAGTAAACAGAAATGCAATGTAATGGGACTGGAGATAATATAGTGCAATGCAAAGAAATCATTGTAATGTAAAGTAGCATTATAAAAAAAATACAGGATGAGAAATAGGAGAGATAAAAGTATTCTACAAGACACGAATAAGTGACGTGCTAGAATTAGTGAAGAAAATGTAATGGTAATGGAAGTGGAGATTATGTATCGTGATGCAAAGAAAGTAAAACTTAACGCAAGTTGTCAATACAAAAAATAAAAAATAAAAAGTTTAGAAATAAGATAACAGCAAAAATGGCGCAAAAACGAGCACTATAAAAAAAATGGGGTAAAAATTGAGAAAATGAATACAGAAGATGAAGAAATATTAGGCAGACTGAATATACATATAAAAAAAAGAAAATAATTAAGAAAAATGCGATAAAAGATACCAAAAAGAATTACAATAAAAGGGAAAAGGAAAGAAAATATAGGATAAGAATACAGAAGATGTAGAAATATTACACAAACTGAATGTATATATATAAAATAATACATATGATAAAGAAAATGCAACAAAACACACACACACACACACACACACACACACACACTCTCTCTCTCTCTCTCTCTCTCTCTCTCTCTCTCTCTAAGAAAAAAAAAAAAATAGCACCATGACCTGAGTATGAACCTTTTAACTCACTTTCACCAACCAGGAAAAG
>NC_087175.1:18670892-18685892 GCF_035594125.1 Scylla paramamosain
AAAATGAGTTTACGGAAGGAACAGATGACTAAGGAAAAAACTGGAAAGAAAATGGAGGCCAAATAAGGGTGAGGTAAGAGAAATGGGGAGAATATAAAGGGGAGAGAGGAGTCTAAGGGGAGGTTAAACACTAAATTTTGGGGAAGGGGGAGAGGAATCACTAGGACTGTCAGAGATCAAGGAGGCGATCACCATTACTCTCTCTCTCTCTCTCTCTCTCTCTCTCTCTCTCCTCTCTCTCTCTCTCTCTCTCTCTCTCTCTCTCTAGTTTCCCTCCTCTAAGCTACGTTTTCCTACATTACCTGGACTCTATAAGGAGACCAGACTGATGTAAACGCACGCGCGCGCGCGCGCGCGTGTGTGTGTGTGTGTGTGTGTGTGTGTGTGTGTGTTACAGGAAGGAAGGAAGTGACCAAAAATGGGCTGCAGAGAAGTAGTTCAAGAAGACAATGAGGAGGAGGAGGAGGAGGAGGAGGAGGAGGAGGAGGAGGAGGAGGAGGAGGAGGAGGGAGGGAGGGAGGGAGGGGAGGGAGGGAGGGAGGGAAGGAAGGAAGGAAGGAAGGAAGGAAGGAAGGAAGGAAGGAAGGTAAGGAAAGGAAAGGAAAGGAAAGGAAAGGAAAAGAAGAAGAAGAAGAAGAAGAAGAAGAAGAAGAAGAAGAAGAAGAAGAAGAAGAAGAAGAAGAAGAAGAAGAAGAAGAAGAAGAAGAAGAAGAAGAGGAGGAGGAGGAAGCAGAAGAAGAAGAAGAAAAGAAGAAAAGAAGGAGGAGGAGGAGGAGTTATGGAAGTGCAGGAGCTCATGGAGGAGGAGGAGGAGGAGAGGGTGACTACGTGAGTGTATTTATAAAAAACCGTGAGGCGCTGGAAAGCTGAGAGAGTTAGAGGAAAACAAATGACGCAGAAGGAGTTTGGTCTCTGATACGGAAGAGAAACTATATATTGTTCGATTTTTCTGTTAAAGGACTGAATCAAAAATTTCTGTAATAGTGTTTTTTTCTTTCTTTCTTTCTTTCTACTCGTATACTTTTATCTCGATTTCTTTCGTTTATTTATTCATTTACTTACTTATCTAATCATCTGCTTGCGGGTAAAGGAGACGAAAAGTTTCTCTTAATTGTGGTCTTTGAAAAGGTAATCAATCAACGTAAGATGAGGGAAGCTGCAAGAAGACCTACACATGGCACTCCCTGTATCAAACCAATATCCACCAATGAATCCCATCTCTAAAGCTGTCTAATCTTCTATAACCTCCTTTTTTTATTCTGCACCAACAGCCTCATTCCAGAGTCTTTTCTATTCATCTACTCGTATCATTCAATCTGAGAGCCAGTTTGATTCTGTATGCTTAAAATTTATGTCGAGTTTGAATCAATTACTCCTTGCGTAATCCTAATTCTTATTCTTTACGTGAAAGTGGATCCGGTTAAAGGCAACAAGGTTAGGAAAAGAAAAAAAAAAAAAAGCCCACTGAAGGCACCAGTCGCTCAAGAGAACATGAAAGCAAGACCAAAATTACATTGAGAATTCATGCAGGTTAACTCCTGCATTACAAATCATGTGGCCAACCAACCGCCACTCCTTACAGCAGCTCATACGTAGAAGTTATCGCTACAGTTTCCCTTGACACCGCTATGAACTATGTCCTTGAGGTGCAGCCCAGCTTTCCTTCAGTTGCTGGTGTGCGATGTAAACTCACGCCTGGCGAGGGGAGTCAAGGAGAGGGAAGGACTGAGTGAATGTACTGGTCTGGGCTGATTTGTGTTGTATTTATTGTTTTTGCACGTGTAGGGGAATCTTGCCGAAGGTTAGAAGAAAAAAATATATAGATAGAAGATAGAAGAAGATAGAAGATAGAAGAAAAACCCAAAAACAACGGTTATAATATTTACTGCGCGTGAGGAAAGGTCATCAAAGAGAACAAGAGACTAAAATGTAAAAATAACGTGACAAACAACGCTTATCCTCTTCAACGTGTAAGGAAGGTTCGTCAAGGGTTACAAGAAACTGGAAAATAAAAAAAATAAAAAAAATTCTTAGATTTTTCTGTGTAAGGGAAGTTCAAGGGTTACAAGACACTGAGGAATCTTAAAACAGCTCTTATTTTTCCTACTTGTAATTGAAACTCAAGGACTTCTTTTCACTTTAAATTAGTATTCGAGGTCGCTGTTTCTTGATGAGCTATTCCCAGAAATTTTCGTTTTGTGCCAATCTTTCGCTCAAATTTTCAAGGGCTACAAGGGTTTGAGGAAAAATTAAAACAAAGCCCAAGGACTCCTTCTCTTCATCTTAAATCCCTATTCGAGGTTACTGTTTTGAGTGAGTTATTTCCAGGAGTTTCTGTCTTGTGCCACTGTTTCGTTCAAATTTTCATGGGCTACAAGGCACTGGGAAATATTAAAAAGCTTATTTTTCTACGCATAAGGAAGGTCTAACAAGATTTAAAAGAAATTGAGGAATGTAAGGGAGGGTTATCTGTCGCTTCTTACAAGTTGAGTAGAAGAGAGTACCAGGTTGGTCAATTTACGTAGTTCTGGAGGGATGTGTCATGATGCTTCTCTTTTCAAATATCCCATGGCGTAGGAAGAAGAAAAAAAAAAAGCAAAAAGTTTCAGAATTTACCAGTGAGGATGAGGTGTTTTGATGTCTTCTCTTGAAGTAACAGACGCAGGCCGAGTTCCAGAATTTACAAGTGAAAATGTTTCTTCCTTCAAACTCATATTGCGGAAAGGAGACAAACAAAAAGGCAAGGAGTTTCAGAATTTACTCCTCTCTTGGAACAGTTCATACCGTAAGAAGAAGAAAGAAAACAGAGACAGGCAGAGAGTTCCGGAATGACAAGGATGAAGTGCATTGATGATTCTCTCTTGAAACACTTCATGTCGTGAAAGGACGAAGTAAACAAAAAAAAGAAAGAGTTTCAAAACATACTCCTCTCTTCAAACAGTTCAAGCTATAGAAGAAAGAAAAGAATAGAAGCAAGCACAGATTTGCAGAGCTTACCAGTGAAAGGAATGAAATAATGGAAATGATAGTTTACTTCTAAATTACTGAGGTGGACACAATAAGAGAGAGAGAGTGGAAAATTCAGTGCAGAGAGGCCACGAGAGGGAGAGAACAGCCTACTTGTAACACAATGTATGTCTATTTTGTGGTCATAAGTTGAGTAAGGTACTTTTAGAGTTTCCTCATGGTTTCTCCATAGTCAGAAGCAAGAGAGAGAGATAGATAGATAGTTAGATTGTAAGAGATAGAGAGGGAGAGAGAGTGAGTGGAGGGGTGGCGGAATTGTAACTGACAACAAGAGATAAAAGTGAAAGGAGGAAAGAGAAGAAAAAAGGATTACGGTATAGATCCGGTATGAATACGGAAGAAAAAAGGAGAAAACGATAGCAATAAAAAAAAAACAGAGAAAAGTGAGACAAAAGTAAAAGAAAAAAAAAAAAAAAAAAAACAATTAATATATCGATACATTAAGAACGCGAGAAGAAGAGAAAAGAAAAAAAAACATGCCAATAAAAAACAAGAAAGAAAGAAAAGCAAAAAAAAACGAAATAAAGACAAACAAAATAAAAATAAATAAAAAAAAAGATAATGGATAAAACCAAAAACAACTAAGGGAAATGAACATACAAAATACAACAACAATAAATTTAATCATAACCCAGTGGGACATGATCGATTTAACTTTCATTTTTGACCTAAGTAATCTCTCTCTCTCTCTCTCTCTCTCTCTCTCTCTCTCTCTCTCTCTCTCTCTCTCTCTCTCTCTCTCTCTCTCATAAACCTCATGATCTCAGAGTTACGGATCAGTAATTATGAACCAGTTGTAAATATAGCTAGTAATCTCAAACATAATGGAAAGTAAAGCAAATGTTTCCTACTGAGAGAGAGAGAGAGAGAGAGAGAGAGAGAGAGAGAGAGAGAGAGAGAGAGAGAGAGAGAGAGAGAGAGAGAGAGAGAGAGAGAGAGAGAGAGAGAGAGAGAGAGAGAGAGAGAGAGAGAGAGACGCCATAATTTAAACCTAAAAGGAGAAAGGGAAAGGAAACAACAGGAGAGAGGGAAATGAAGGTGCTAAAAATAGGAGGAGGAGCAGGAGGAGGAAGGATGAAAAATTATGTGAAAAAGGAAGGAAGTGAAAGGGGGAAAGATGAAGGAAAGGTCAAATAATGGGAAGGAGGGAGGGAAGGAGGAGAAAAGGAGGAAGACAGTGACATGACAATAGGAACCAATCAGCGGCCTTGCTCATTGCGTCACCACAGTGCCACCCAATCACAGGTCACCTTGGGATGTCATCGACCAATCACATAAGGTCTTCAAGTGATAGAGGAACCAATAAAACAGTACGTCATTTTTTTTTTTTTTTAATCTCTCCATTCAAATTTAATCCCCGAAAACGTAACGTGACTGTAACTCGCACACACACACACACACACACACACACACACACACAAAATAAATAAATAATAAATAAATAAATAAACAAATAAATAAATAAAATGATAGATAAATAAAAACAAATAAATAAGCAAATAAATAAATATAATAATAATAATGATAATAATAATAATAATAATAATAGTAATAATAATAATAATAATAATAATAATAATAATAATAATAATAATAATAACAATAAAAAATAAATACATAAATAAACAAATAGATAATAAATAAGTAAATAAAAATATGTAATAAAATAAATAAATGAGCAAATGGTTGATTAAACAAGTGAATCAATTAGTCAGTCAGTCAATTAATCAAATAGGAAACAGACAAAAGGAAGAGAATAGAAAACTGATAAATAAGGAGAAAACAAGACTGCTAAGGAATATCCATAGTGGAGGAGGGGGAGGAGGAGGAGGAGGAGGAGGAGGAGGAGGAGGAGGAGGAGAAGGAGAAGAAGAAGAAGAAGGAGAAGAAGAAGAAGGAAGAAGAAGAAGAAGAAGAAGAAGAAGAAGAAGAAGAAGAAGAAGAAGAAGAAGAAGAAGAAGAAGAAGAAGAAGAAGAAGAAGAAGAAGAAGAAGAAGAAGAAGAAGAAGAAGAAGAAGAAGAAGAAGAAGAAGAAGAAGAAGAAGAAGAAGAAGAAGAAGAAGAAGAAGAAGAAGAAAAGGAAGAAGAAGGCAAAAAAGGAAAAATAGAACATAAAAAAGAACAAGAACAAAAACGAGAAGACGAAAGAGGAAAGAAAAAGATAAAACAGAACAAGAGCAAAAGAGGAAAACAACAAAGAACAAAAACAAAACAATAATGATGACAACCAAAAGAAGATACGAAGATAAACACCATTTCTACACAACCACAGCCACCACCACCACCATCACCACCACCAACAATACAGAGACGCAGAGAGACAGGTAGGCAGGGAAGAGAAGGAAAGGAGGGGTAAGGAGGCCAGTTTAGGGGAGGCCAGCCAGGGAAGACCTACTCCCAGCACCCAATGATACACAGGTAGACCCACGCCCTAGTCAGTCTGGCCTCGCTGGCTTTCCGCTTCTCAGTGAAAGTCTGGATTCAGTATCTAATGCACACACACACACACACACTGTTGCGCCCCTTCTCCTCCTCTAAGTCGACGAGACTTACCACTTGCTGTGTCGGGAGCTGACCTACCCTGACACCCTCCTTCTCCACCGTTCTATAGCTGATCTCCGTGGTAAATAAGGGGAAGAGACGAACAAGGATCACCACGATCTTCCACACAGTGACAAGAAAAATGTGTAGTTGGGAATGGATGATTGATGAGAAAAAACAACGACGATAGCTTAAGCAACACCGTCTATTCAGGGTAAAAGACACACAGATAACACAACACAATTAACACAATTGAAGGATGTCCTAAGAGGAGGAATTCGTCAAGAACACGAACCCACCTTCCTGACTATCACTATTAACCACGTGGTTACCAAAGCGGCTCTCTCGGCAAGCACAGGGAGGATGAGAGAGGAACGTCCTGCCCAGGCCGCAGCGAGTGAGAGAGAGAGAGCAAGCGCCCAGCCGCGGCCTTTCCCGGGTCGGCGGCCACCCCACGTGACCCAGTTTAATCCCGGCCAGAGTAGTCGAGAACTCAATGCAGTACAAGGGGAGAATATTATTACATATATATAAATACTATAGAACCAAGGATGATGTTACAATCGTTTTAAGGTCACAAGAAGTGAAGTGACATATAACTAGGTATGGGAATAGCAAACAAGTAATGTAAAATAGTTGACTCTTCCGTGGGAGTGGGGATAGTCTCGGCTGCTCTTGCCTTAATGACTCATAACCTAGCTAGCTAACTTAAACTACTAACTTAACAATATATAGATACATTTTCACAATATATACAAGGTAAAATAATAAGAATTAATTTGAGATATACGTCTAGCTTAAAATAGGACTGCATCAAATAAGATATTATTAATATTATAGATGTCTCACGTGTCTGGCCAGGAGGGTATTGTCTATTAGAAAGTGGCGCGTAGGCCTATAAGAAAGGGGTGACTAATTAAATACATATATACACGTGACACCTCCCCCCAAAGGAAAGCGTTGAGATGGCGCAGACAGTGAAACGCTTAAATCTAATGATATTGCTTTAAGTACAGTAGCTCACTGTTAATTTATTGATTACACCTTAAATCTTATAGTTAAATTTGTAAAGGGGAGAACCTTGAAGTGGTAGAGCCCTTCTGGAGTGATGAAGGCCGAGATTTGGGAAGCCCTCTCCGTCAGGCCAAGTTGGTAGTAGCCCTGGAGGAGGTCGAACTTGGAAACGTACCTCGCCCGCCCCAGGTCGTCGATGATGTCCATCCTAGGCAGAGGGAAAGAGTCTGGGACTGTTACCGCATTGACTTTGCGGTAGTCCACACACATCCGCACCTTCCCGTTGGATTTGGGCACCATCACTACTGGGGACGCCCAGGGGCTCAGGCTCGGCTCGATGAGGCCTTGCTCCAGCAGCCGTTGGACTTCCTGGCGAAGGACCTCCCGCTTCTCGGCGTTCAGCCTATAGGGTGGCTGACGGATAGGAGGAGCGCCTTTCACGTCGACGTCGTGGCATAGCAGAGGGCAGAGGCTGGGGTTGTCGTGGAAGAGCGTCGGATGTTCCTGCAGCAGACGTAGCACTTCAGCAGCTTGTTCCGACGGAAGGTGAGCCAGTTTCTCTCCGGGGTTTTGCAACACCTCAGAGTTACGCAACACTGGGTCTACTACCGCATCAACGCTTTCCTCATGGCCACTCGACACTAAAAGACACTGGCTTTCCCGAGGCGCATTATTTTCAGTATCACTGCTGGTATAAAATGGTTTAATTAAATTTATATGTACCAGTCGGGTTTTCTTCCGACGTTCTGGTGTACTGATCACATAATTCACCTCATTTATTTTTTTAATGACCTTATATGGTCCACAAAACCTTGATTGGAAGGGACTTAGATGGAGGGGTAGGAACACTAGCACTTGGTCACCAGGGTGGAATTCACGGCTTTGCACCTTGTGGGTCTGGTCATAATGAGCCTTCATTTTCACTTGTGCCCCTTGCAAATTTTCTGAGGCAACTCGTTGGGCAATGCACATTCGCTCCCTGAAACGCTTGACGTAAGCAGCCAATGGCACGGCCGCTGACTCGTCAAGGAAGCATTCCTTGAGGGCCTTTAGGGGACCTCTGACCTCGTGCCCATACACGAGTTGGAAGGGAGTGAATCCTAGGGACTCCTGAACACTATCCCTGATGGCAAAAAGGAGGAGGTGGATTCCTTCATCCCAATCCTTCCCTGTCTCTAAAACAAAGGAACGGCACATAGTTTTTAGAGTTTGGTGGAATCTCTCCACTGCTCCCTGGGATTCAGGGTGGTAGGCCGTTGATCTGTACTGCCGGACTCCCAGGGTCGCCATCACCTGCTTGAATAATCCAGAAGTAAAGTTGGTTCCCTGATCGGACTGCACAGAAAGGGGCAGACCGACCTGGGTGAAAAACCTGCTCAGGGCTTGGATTACAAGTTTAGCCGTGATGCGGCGAAGGGGAATTGCTTCAGGGTAACGGGTAGCTCTGTCCATAATTGTTAATAGGAAAGCATTCCCTCTGGCTGACTTAGGGAGTGGTCCTACGCAGTCGATGATTATATGGGTAAATGGATCTCCCACTGCTGGAATAGGATGCAAGGGAGCGGGGTTAATGGTTGGGCAGGGCTTGCCCGACACCTGGCAAATCCTACACGATTTACATTATTCGGCCACAGATTTTTTCTGATAGGGCCAATAGAAGTGCATGGATATCTTATGGTGGGTCTTCCTGACTCCCAGATGACCACCTACCCCATCATGTGCTAATTTTAATATATCTCCCTGCAAGGAGCTAGGAATAACAACCTGGTGGATCACCCGCCAGTCGTGATCTGCAGGGACATCTGCTGGGCGGAACTTCCTCATCAAAACTCCTCCCTCCAGATAAAAACAACGGGGAAGATGATCTCTCTCTGAGGGGTCAACAACGTGATCAAAGCACACCTTCAGTTGGGGATCCCTGGCCTGTTCCGCAATTAGAGTGGAGCGGGTTACAGGGGTGCCTTCAATACAATGCACCACAGGATCTGAGTTTAGAGAGGACTCAGGGGGATCTGGCTCCTTACCAGCCTGTTGAAAAAAATCCTGCAGGGAAAATTCCGGACTGAAGGTGTCATGGCCTACAGTATTACCTATGGTCGTCTTGGAAGGGTGTGGCTCTGAAGGAGCGTTGGAAGCCATGCGGCGGCTGGCACTACGCGTGACCACGCACACAGGCGATACCTTGGGTGGCATAGGGTCAGGTGGGTTCCCATGGTTGGTCGAGGGAGCTGTTTGGCCTGGCATATTTTCCACCGTCACATTCCCTAACACCAGAGATACTCCATCCACTGGGAGCTCGTCCACTATACCGGCAGTGATGTAACCAGACACCACAGGTGACTGCAGGTAAATCCGACACAGGGGTACCTCACCCTGAGAGAAGAGCCCTTTGACCCGTAAGGAACCTCCTACCTGGCACTGTGAGAGAGGAGGGACTACCTTCCGCAAAACAAAATTATGGAGAGCACCCGAATCCCTGAGTAGAATAATAGGTATGGAAGGTTGGGAATCACCATGCAGAGACACTGTACCACTAAAACAGTATGGTTTATAATATTCATGAACATCAGAGGGGACATTATTACAAATATTCTGAAAATTATGGACCTTGCCCAAAGCAGGAATATCACCCGATGGGGACACCGGCTCCACCAAAGGATTATTAGTCTTGCTAACCAAGAGAGCGGGGCTGGCATTATACTTTCCTCTTTTGGGGCATTTATCTTTAAGGTGACCCGTCTGCTTGCAATAGGCGCAGCGGCTCACAAGAAAACATGTGGCAAGAGTATGATTGGGCTTCTTGCAGTAGGTGCAGCCAAGTTGATTGGTAGGGAGTTTGTTAGAAGTGGAACCAGCCGTACGCACATCTCGGTTAGCAGACTCACCTGAAGCAGATGGGGTGAACCTGGGTCGTCCGGACAGATGAGACGTGGAGGCCGATTCCCTGGATCCCATGACAGTGGAGTTAGGCTGGAGGGCTGACTGACTGAGGGGCACCTTGCGGCTGAAATGAACATTTGGGTTTAATATGAGATAGTGGTCAGAAGCTGGTCCAGCAGACTCCAGGTCATGCTTTCCCAGCCCCTCCAGATAAGATTGTAATTGAGGAGGCATGCTGGATTTCACTTCTTCATACACAAATAGCTCTAAAAGTTTCTTATAACTTCCCCCAACCCCCTCACTGTCTACCCAGCGTTTTGCTTGGGCCATTTTCTCCCTGAAGAATTCTACGCAAGTCTGGTTGGGTTGTTTGAGAGTGGATCTGAAGATTTTCCTGTAGTGCGAGGGGACACGCTCATAGGCCCTCAAGACAGTGGACTTGTTTGTAGAGTAGTCACGGGATTCTTCGGCTGTCAATGCAGTGTACGCCTGTCTAGCTGCCCCGGTGAAGACATTGCTGAGGAGTGGGGCCCAGCGATGGAGAGGCCACTGATGTATGGAGGCATTCTTCTCGAATTGCGAAAAAAAATCCTCTGGGTCTTTCTCACAGAAGGGAGGGACGTACTTCTCAGCTTTATCATCCCGGGACATCTCCCGAGCCCTATTTTGCTCTCTCAGGAGTTCCAGACGGATCCGATCCCTCTCGATGCTGAGCTTGGCCCCCTCAGTATCCCCAATGAATGCAGGGAAGGCTTCTTCTACCTCCTCTTGGCTAAATATGTTTTCATCGACTAGATGCTCGAGGACGATATTTTGAAGATGAGCCTTGTTGAACGAAGCCCTGACTTCCAGCTGGAAGTGGGTAACCAAGCGGGCCCACTGACTCTTTGGAAGGGGCACAAGAGCTCCAACTGAGGGATTCTCTATAAACTCCTCCAGATCCAACATGTTTGCTAATAAAGAATAGAATTCTAGAACAACTAACTAGCTAGCTAATGGAACAGCCACAAAGAAAGGAACACAAGTAGAAATCACGAAATGGTATCAATATGAAGTGATTTGGTCCCTAAAGGGATAAAACTTAAGCTGCACAGCCACCAGATGAGAGAAGCAGAATGATACAGCTAAAAAGTAAAATGCCAACAATACTAGAATACAGTTACTGAAAAACACTGGAGAACACAGATAAAGGAGCACTGCACCAAGTAGACTACCCCCCCCAAAACACGTGGGATGATACAGTACAGCAACTCACAAAATCAGGAACAAGAAGACACTGCCCACCAACACGTGGGAATATTCATACAGTACTAGAATTGATAAAACGTTGACAAAATACGTGGAATGATACAGCACAGCAATCACATGAATCAAAAGTGGATGACCGAAGCACTGATTTATATTATTCATCCATCAAGAAAATCACATCCCGGTCAGGCCCCCATTTGTTGCGCCCCTTCTCCTCCTCTAAGTCGACGAGGCTTACCACTTGCTGTGTCGGGAGCTGACCTACCCTGACACCCTCCTTCTCCACCGTTCTATAGCTGATCTCCGTGGTAAATAAGGGGAAGAGACGAACAAGGATCACCACGATCTTCCACACAGTGACAAGAAAAATGTGTAGTTGGGAATGGATGATTGATGAGAAAAAACAACGACGATAGCTTAAGCAACACCGTCTATTCAGGGTAAAAGACACACAGATAACACAACACAATTAACACAATTGAAGGATGTCCTAAGAGGAGGAATTCGTCAAGAACACGAACCCACCTTCCTGACTATCACTATTAACCACGTGGTTACCAAAGCGGCTCTCTCGGCAAGCACAGGGAGGATGAGAGAGGAACGTCCTGCCCAGGCCGCAGCGAGTGAGAGAGAGAGAGCAAGCGCCCAGCCGCGGCCTTTCCCGGGTCGGCGGCCACCCCACGTGACCCAGTTTAATCCCGGCCAGAGTAGTCGAGAACTCAATGCAGTACAAGGGGAGAATATTATTACATATATATAAATACTATAGAACCAAGGATGATGTTACAATCGTTTTAAGGTCACAAGAAGTGAAGTGACATATAACTAGGTATGGGAATAGCAAACAAGTAATGTAAAATAGTTGACTCTTCCGTGGGAGTGGGGATAGTCTCGGCTGCTCTTGCCTTAATGACTCATAACCTAGCTAGCTAACTTAAACTACTAACTTAACAATATATAGATACATTTTCACAATATATACAAGGTAAAATAATAAGAATTAATTTGAGATATACGTCTAGCTTAAAATAGGACTGCATCAAATAAGATATTATTAATATTATAGATGTCTCACGTGTCTGGCCAGGAGGGTATTGTCTATTAGAAAGTGGCGCGTAGGCCTATAAGAAAGGGGTGACTAATTAAATACATATATACACGTGACACACACACACACACACACACACACACACACACACACACACACGTAAAAATGCTGTTCACTTACGTTTAATTTTGTGTGGGAGGGTATCATATTGTTGTTCTTGTTGTTGTTGTTGTTGTTGTTGTTGTTGTTGTTGTTGTTGTTGTTGTTGTTGTTGTTATTGATAGTAGTAGTAATAGTAGTAGTACTAGTAGTAGTAGTAGTAGTAGCCTTGATGGTGGTGATAGCAATGGTAATGGTGTAATGACAACATTTCAAGTAGTAAAAATAGCAGCAGTAGCACCACCACCACCACCACCATCACCACCACCACCACCACCAGTAACAGCAGCAGCAGCAGCATATCATTATTATTATTATTATTATTATTATTATTATTATTATTATTGTTATTATTATTATTGTTAGTAGTAGTAGTAGTAGTAGTAGTAGTAGTAGTAGTAGTAGTAGTAGTCAGGTGGAGTGTTGCCCCTCACCAGGGAAACCATCCACCTGCTGAAGGAAAAACATCCTCCCCCCAGGTGACGAGGAGGGCCTCAGGATGCAGGGGCCTTTCCGCAAGCCCAATGATGTCATCTACGAGGTGATTACTGGAGAGATGATCTGGAAGAAGTCTCTCCAGACACACGGCAGTGCTGGTCCCTCAGGACTAGACGCTAGAGGGTGGCGTCGCCTGTTGAGCGGCGCACTCTGTGGCAGCGCCGCTAACGACCTATGCGGCGCCCTGGCAGCACTGGCGAGGAAGCTTGCCACCACAAATTGTCACCACGTCGAGGCTCTCACCGCATGCCGATTAATTCCGCTGGACAAAAAGCCGGGATGCAGACCAATTGGCATCGGCGAGGTGATAAGACGCATCGTGGGTAAATGCGTCATGACGGTGGTCAAGGACGACGTAAGGAGGGCAGCTGGGAACCTGCAAGTATGTGCAGGACAGCAGGCAGGAGGGGAAGCCGCCATCCACGCTATGAGGGAAATGTTCAGTGAAGACAATTGTGAAGCGGTGTTATTAGTGGACGCCAAAAACGCTTTCAACACTATTAACAGAAAAACAATGCTTCACAACATTCGAGTAAAATGTCCCTCTCTGGCACAATATGTAGAAAACACATATAGTGACCCCTCGGATTTGTACATATGTAGTAATAGTGGTAATAGTGTTAAGGTGTTAAAGTTCATGGAAGGGACAACACAAGGCGACCCAGTGGCCATGGCGATGTACGCCCTCGGACTTTCAGTGCTGCAACAAGTTATCTCATATGAGAAAACGAGTGTGAAGCAAGTGGCGTACGCAGATGACCTGTCAGGAGCCGGCAAAATAACAGACTTGAAAAAATGGTGGGGCTTAGTGAACGACAATGGTCCCATCATAGGGTACACACCCAATGCCGCTAAGTCCGTCCTTATTGTAAAGCCTGAACACTATGACAGTGCAGTGGATAGCTTCAGTGGCAGTGGAGTTATAATAACAAAGGATGGACAACGGCATCTGGGTGCTGTCATCGGAACAGAGGAGTTCAAGAAGGAGTACATAGGAGAAAAGGTGAAGGAGTGGATACATGAGGTGGAAGTCCTGTCTGATATGGCCAGGACTGAGCCTCATGCAGCCTACTCTGCCTACACCCACGGCTTGCAGCATCGATGGAGATTCGCCATGCGCACCATCCCAGGCATCAGCCCTCTCCTTGCACCACTGGAGGTCTCGATAAGGAACACCTTCCTCCCAGCGTTACTGAGATACCACACCATCGGAGATGGGGAAAGGGCGCTGCTCGAACTTCCACCAAGACTGGGCGGGATGGGAATCACCTCCCCTGAGAAGTTGGCGACTGTGGAGAACCTCAACTCCCTCAAGCTCACCAGGTCCCTCACAGAGAAGATCATTGCTCAGGACGCACATGGTGAAATAGCCCAAAGTGCAGTCACTGAGCAAGGACGAATTATATCTAGAGATAGGCAACAACATCAACGAAACTGTCTCGAAGACCTGATAAACATCCTGCCTGCAACCACAGTGAGAAAAATCCTCACTGCACAGGAAACGGGAGCCTCCAACTGGCTAACGTCACTGCCCATCAGAGCGAAGGGCTTCAGCCTCAACAAACAAGAATTTGTCGACGCCATTGCTCTGAGGTACGGCTGGCCGATGGAAGGACTCCCCAGTACTTGTGTGTGTGGCTCCCCCAATGACGTCAACCACACCATGACGTGCAAAAAGGGGGGATTCGTATGTATCAGGCACGATGAGGTGAGAGATCTGACTGCCAGCATGCTCAAGGAGGTGTGCCACGATGTCTCCACTGAACCGACCCTCCTGCCGCTAGACGGCGAGCACCTGCGCTACAGAACAGCCAACACCACCAACGAGGCTCGAGTCGACGTCAGTGCACGAGGATTCTGGACAAGGGGACAGAAAGCATTCATGGACATACGGATCTTTGACCCGATGGCCGCCTGTCACCACGAACTCTCCCTGGAGGCCGCCCACCGCAAGAATGAGCAGGAGAAGATCCGAGCGTATGGGGAGAGAATCCAACACGTTGACCATGGCAGCTTCACACCTCTGGTCTTCACCACATCTGGCGGGATGGGCTCCAAGGCTCAGTGCTTCTACTCAAGACTAGCCGACCTAATGGCAGAAAAGAAGCACCAGCCAAGGAGCCATGTCGTCGCATGGATGAGGTGCCGTCTCTCATTCTCCCTCCTCAGATCCGCCCTCCTGTGCCTCAGGGAGACAAGGCATTCCACTCCCATACCTGCAGACTTAGGAGGCCTCGACTGCGAGGCTACAGTGGTGGAGAGTGGCATAAGAGTAGATAGAGTAGAGGTAGAGTGAATTTATAGTTAACAACCAATGTTTATATTATAGAGTATTAGATATGGTTGGATGCCACAGTCATTAGCGAGAGCTGGGGCTAATGACCTCCAAGTAATGGAGCCCCTAATTGACACATCAATAAACATGGGGTGGAGGTATTAGTAGTAGTAAAAAAAAAAAAAAAAAAAAAAAAAAGTAGTAGTAGTAGTAGCAGAAGTAGCAGTAGTAGTAGTAGTAGCAGTAGTAGTAGTAGTAGTAGTAGTAGTAGTAGTAGTAGTAGTAGTAGTAGTAGTAGTAGTAGTACTGT
>NC_087175.1:18693392-18698392 GCF_035594125.1 Scylla paramamosain
ACACGGCCCACCTGCCCCGACCTATGCTCCTCATAGACCCACCTACGCCCCCAGACCCACCTATGCTCCTCCTACCTCAACCTACGGCCCACCCATCTCTTCCTATGCTCCGCCAACCCCCTCCTACGGCACCCCTCATCACTAACACTGAGGGAGATGATGTGATTGATGTGTTTCTGTAAGGATTTATTTATCGACGAACTTCAACGAGCATCAATTAAACCTGCAAAAAAAAATGTTGGCTCTGTTATTTATCTTTTTGTGAAACGCGCGCGCGCACACACACACACACACACACACACACACACACACACACACACACACACACACACACACACACACACACACACACACACACACACACACACACACACACTACACAAACACACACCACACACACACACACAGAGAGAGAGAGAGAGAGAGAGAGAGAGAGAGAGTACTGTTTCATCTTCCTCGTTACGTTAGCGGAAGGAAACAGCGTAAAATCTGGTGAAAAATTAATGTTAAGATAAGAAACGCGTCATTTGCAGACCTAAGGAAGAAATGACAGATGGAGGCTTGGCTTCATGTTAGAGAACTGTGGTAATTCATTTAACTATTCATTTATCTATATTCATCATATGATTAATTTAATATAAGAGGAGCAAATTTATGTTAAGAGGCAAATCATGCGCAAATCAAAGGATACTTCCGTAAATACGATTGCACTCAATTTTCTGCAATTGAAACCTATTAAAATTTACCTGAGAGAGAGTGAAGATGCACTATTAGACGCTGAATTGATTTTGTATGAAATGCTGCACAGAATAAAGCTTCATCTCAGCAAAGTTTTGAGTTATAGCGAGCTGAGGTCAGGCGTTCTGTTGTTTGTAAAATCAAGCTTTAAGACTCAGTTTCTTTTCTTGCATTTTTTTTTCAGTTCATTATTTCTAAGCATATCATGACAACAACGTAAAACTCTCAAGCTTCAAACGAGACCACAATGAGCTTCCTTCGATCAACAGTAAGCTTACATCGCGTGCTGCAAGAGACTAAATGAAAAATGCAAAAAAATATTCAAGAATTTTCACCCATTAAATGTAATCTTAATGGAACCAAATACACACCATCAGACACAGAATTAAATGTACCACTGATATGTGTAACAGACCGTCAACTCGTGCAACGCTTTGAGTAATAATGAGCTGAGTTGGTAATTGTCTGGCAAGGCGCTGCTATAGACGCAGTGTGTAGGTGTTCCGCGCTGGGAGTGTGGCGACGCTGGCTCATCCCTTTTCTGGTTCATTTTGTGTTTGACTAATATCTAATGACTAAAAACGCGAGAGAGAGAGAGAGAGAGAGAGAGAGAGAGAGAGAGAGAGAGAGAGAGAGAGAGAGAGAGAGAGAGAGAGAGATACCCTACCGTCACCTCACCCCACACTCTTTTTTTTTTTTTTTTTTTCATGTGTTCCTGTCTCACCCTCTCCCCTCCGTGAACTACCACCACTCTCCCAGTCTGGCGGAGTTCTATACATGCTGCTATACTCAGCCATTAATTTTACGGCTATTGCTCAGATGAATTTGACAGCAAGCCTCCCCTATCAGTGGCCTCGCTACACTGAACTTTCTCCTCTACTCTTTCTCTTGCTCAGTCCACCCTTGTCAAAATAAATGTTACGCTGTTTTGTTCCATTTGTTAGGTCTTTCACTGGTAAAGTTTGAAGAAATTAGTCTTGTTTTCCTTTCCTTTAAGTTTTCCTGTTATTTTATTTTTTTTTCCTGTTGATTATTTTTTTTTTCCGTTTTTATTTTTTACTCGGTGCGTTTCCATTTGCCAAGTCTTTCACTCATAAACTTGGAAGATAATAATCATGTTGTCTTTTCCTTGAAGTCTTCGTGGTTATTATTTTTTCTGATTATTTTTTTCTATTTCTATTTTTACTCGAAGCCTTTTCATTTTGTCAAGTCTTTCACTCCTAAACTTTGAAGATATTAACATTGTCTTTCATGGGGATCGCCGTGGTACAGTGGAACCTCGTGCGTTATGGGGTGCAAAGGGTCTTCAGGCGCACGGGTTCGAATCCTGGCCACGGTCCGAGGGTAGGAAGGGCATCAATTCGGGGTAACGGTTCCTAAATACCGAGTCAAAAGTTAGAAGGCACTGTCCAGGCCTGATAAACTAGAGAACCCGAAGGTAAAACCGAAGAAAAATTTTAAGACTTCCTATTTTTTCTCTGTTTTTCCGATAATTTATTTTTTTCTTTTTATATTTTTACTGCATGTTTTTTTTTTTTTCATTTGTCATATCTATTGCTGAATTCAGTAAATATTGTCTTTCCTCCTGTTTTACTACTATTCATTTACTATGTCCAGCATATTCATGTATAACTTGATGCCTTTCCATTTGTCATGTCATCCATAAATTTGTGTAATCTTTTAAAACTCCCTAATGACCCAGTAATAATAATCTGATTGCTAAGCCTATGTCATTAATTTGCTACTTTATTTGAAAACCAATACCTTCCAATCTTTTTTTTTTCATTTAGCTTTATCAAGCTTAAACCCATTATTTATTGCTTCATCATGATTACTGAGAGCTATAACCATCACCACCACCACCACCACAACACGCGTCCCACAAACACACATCAGGTGGCTGCCAACATTTTCCTGCTGAACTCATTTCCTTCACTAGTCGCCCTTCACACGCAACACACTCATCATGCACTTGACCCTCGTGGGTATGCGCAGCAGCTCCCTCAGGTAATGAGATGAAGGTTGAACCAGCTTTTTACCTGCAATGCTCTCTGACTTCATGCATCGTTCTCACACATAAAACAGAATATCATATAGTTCATTTTCTCTTCCCAGTATTATAAGGTTTCTATAATTCTCAGCAAAGTAATGATATGAAGAGAGAAGCAACGATCTATTGGCAATGCTTTGTGAATTTTAAATGTATCGTTCTAACAGCGACTTTCATATAGTTTTTTCTCTCTCTCTCTCTCTCTCTCTCTCTCTCTCTCTCTCTCTCTCTCTCTCTCTCTCTCTCTCTCTCTCTCTCTCTCTCTCTCTCTCTCTCTCTCTCTCTCTCTCTCTCTTCCTGGTGTCATAAGATTTATATAATTTGCATCCAAAGGAGAAGTAGAGGCTCAAATACTTTTAGTGAAAGAAATATTGCAGAAATTGGTACAACATTGGCATTAATCCATCTCGCCTTTTGCTGTTGGCTGTGACTTTATAAACTTCGGGCAAAGTTATGGATACTATAGAGGACAATCAGGAAGTAGGAGAGACAGAGGGAGAGTCGGAAGACAGAAGGTGGAGAGCAGTGATCTACTTTAGGTCTTTAAGTGGTATAGGTGATATAACAAGGGTGATGTAAGGAAAATTATCAGGGTCAGTAATCAGGATTGAACAAGAAATAATGGGTTTTAAACTTGAAAACGTTACATTAAAAAAATAAATAATAAATAAATAGAGTGGTAGATGCATGGAATGGACTCAATAATCAGGTTGTTAGTGTTGAGTCATTAGGGAGCTTTAAAAAAAATTAGACAAGGCCATGGATAGTAAAGACAGATGCCCTGTGTAAACCTGATGGTTGCTTGCAGCTTCCCTTATTTATCTTATGCCCTTATGTACTTAACTCTTCACTTCCTTCTCTTCCCTCACTTCCTCCACCCTTCTAGTTTTATCTGTTTCTCTTCTATCCTCACATTCTTTACTAGTGCTTTGCTTTTCATCTCCGTTTTGTTCCTCACTTTCCTCTTTGTTCCCTTGTTCATTTCCCAAGTGGTGACAGGCAATCAAGTTAGAGGAGCAAAACATGTACTAATCATCAGGTAGGAAGACACAAGTGAACTGGTGAAAGGCCTAATGAGGTGACCAGGCGGTGAGGTAACCTATCTCACATCGCTGGCGTTCCCTAGTGAACCACGTCCAGGCTTTCCCTTCCACTACACTCTGCTTACTGCGCCTCCTGCTGAATGCACAGGTACACTACACTTGGGCCATCACAGCAGCTACTGAATACATCCCCTATGCCTCTCACACGAAGATCAACCACATTACCAATACCTAAAGTGAGCTATGTTATGCTATATTAGGTTAGCCTAGGTTAAGTTTGGTAAAGTTAAGTTAGATTGGGATAGGTTAGATACATTAGATTAGGTTAGGTTATATTAAGTTAGGTTAGGTTAGGTTAGAAGATTAAGATAGGTTAGGTAATGTAATGTAATGTTAAGTAAGGTGAGGTGAGGTGAGGTGAGGTGAGGCAAGGTAAGGTAAGGTAAGATAAGATAACGTAAGGTAAGGTAAGGTGAGGTGAGATATGGTAAGGTAAGATAAGGTAAGGTGCGGTGAGGTGAGGTGAGGTGAGATAAGACATGGTACGATAAGGTAATGGCAATACAAGACATGATAATCTTAGGTAAGTTAAAGCTAGGTAAGATATGAAAGTTAAGGTACTACAAGTTAAGGTAAAGAAAGATAATCAAAATAAGGGAAGGTAAGACAAGTTAGTTAAGGTCAGGCAAGGTTACGTGAGATGAGGTAAGGTAAGGTGGCCAAATGTAATCTTACCCCACCATCGTTATAACATCAGAAGGTAGAAATGAAACGCGTCTGATGTCAACCATTGCCTTCCTCACTTGTTTACACAATGAGAGGCCAAAGGAGCCATTACACTCAAGATCAAGAGTAAGGAGGCAGGTGATGAACTTGCCACACTGCCTCCATTACCCACTTCCCAGTACATTACGTCGTCATCGGCGAGGCAAGCGATAACACATTCCACAACCATGAAGGTGAATAAAACAATTGCCCAACCTCTTACCTCAAGCAGTTTCGTCTTCCTCACCGCCATCTCCCTGCCCACCGCCGCCCGCCGGCCACACTCGCCCTAAGCTTGTTCCTGCCGCCTCTCAGTCCCATAGCACTCCACACAGCACATAAGAAAGCAAGCAACACTCCGGCACTCTACTGAATCACTCTATCACTTATAAGCGTCAGTCTTA
>NC_087175.1:18703392-18713392 GCF_035594125.1 Scylla paramamosain
ATTCTCCCTACTCGTTGATAATAATACTGTATCATCCATGAACATTAAAATTTTTAACCATTCTATAAATACTTCTGGTGTACACTTTCCTTTAACAGATCTGATTAACATATTGACAAACATTACAAACAAAAAGCAAGAGGTAGGGGATCCTTGTCTGACTCCCTGTGAGGCGCTCAATACTGCGGCACCGATAACACTTTCCGTGGTGCGATACATGGCCACCATAGCGGCCAGCATCACGGCCCCGCACCCCAAACCCTTCATCACAGTAAACAGAGTTTTCCTTGGAACGATGTCATACGCTTTCGAGAAATCTATAAATACCACAAACAACTTAATCTTCTTTAACCTGGCTGTGTTGGTAAGCAGCCTGAGCGTTACTATAATTATGCTCTATACATCCACGCTTCTTCTGCGCCCCTGCTTGTTCCCTGTCTGGTTTGAACCACTGATTCAGGCGTTCACAAAGTACCATCTCATACAGTTTAGCTATAGAGTTAATGACGCTTATTCCACGATAGTTATCAGTGTTAGTCTTGTCACCTTTCTTAAATATTACAAATACTTTTGCTCTAATCCATGCATAAGGGAACATAGCAGATGAAAAAATACAACTAAATAATGTGGCAATAGTAACAAGCCACTGGGGTGACATAACTGAAAAAACTCCAGGAGGGATACCATCAGGCCCACATGCCTTGTTAACCTTCATCCTTTTTATTTGATTTTGTACTTCTAGGGGAGAGATGGGTTCGTCAAGCACAGGAATATTAATATCTGTAGACAGATCTGATAAATCATTTTGAGTTTCTCGTGCAGGATTCAGTACTTTCTCAAAATGGTCCCTAAATTCTGCATCACTTGGTAGATTACTATCACTATGCGTAGATGTACTATAGTTACCCTTCCAATCAATTGCCTTCCATACCCTCGCATCGTCATCATCCTCCATCAGCCTCTCCCATCTCCCTAACTCCATTCTACTGACAGGCGACACTTCCTCATTCAGTACAACACTACTCTTGGCATATGTATACAAAGTGTCCGAAAGGTTGTTAACATAAGAATTCACATCATCATCTTGTATACATGGCATTTGTTGTGCTATATGTCTCACAAAATTCTCCTTATCAATCTCACAGAATCTTACAGGTTTTCTTACCAACCTTGATCTTCCTGCCGTTCCTAACAGAGCTGCGTGTCCACCAAGTGTGGACGCCCGTACATTAAGGTTATCTAGGTCTACCCCTGTGACATTCACTGTGGCAGTTATTGGGGCGTGGTCAGATGGAAGGTCGATACGTTGCATCACTGAAAAATCATTAATAGAGTCTAACAACTGTGGTGATACAATACATACATCTAACTCGGAAATCCATACATCACACACACACACACACACACAAGCCATGATCCTCAACATAACACAGTCTTAAACCCTAAAAATATCACAACTTCCATAAACAACTGGAAGAAAGTCAATGCCACGGGGAGCTGGGGGGGGCCGGAGGAGCTATATAAGAGGGCCACTCTCCTTCGCACCACGTCACTTCTTCAGCGTCCCTCCTATCACGATGACCTGCAGGGTGAGAGTCCACTCCTGTTTACATCTGTGTCTCTGCGTCTCTCTCTCTTTTTTTCTTATTATCTTGATGTTTCGGTGTCTAAATATAGTAGTCTTTAAATGCTCTCATACTCGATCTGTTTATCTGTATCTCTAAGTCTTCGTATTTCTTTCTGTCTATTGATGTCTTATAACTCTGATATTGTGAAATGTAAATACAGGAGTCTTCAATTATCAGTTTGATAATCAGATCAGTTTATCTCTTGTTGGTCTCTCTGTGTCTGTTTCTTCGTCCTTCTTTTTTTTTTCTAGTATGTTATTTTTACTATATTGTTAATTTTCTCTTCCAACTTCTCCTCGTTTGTTTCATTTCATCTTTTAAATCATATTCTTTTCAGTCTCTTTTCTCATCTTCCTCCTTCTCGTCTACTTCTTTTTTCTTATTTTATTTTCAACACAATGACAATGTCATTTCACTCTCTATTCTTCTTCCTTCCATTTTCTCCATCACAAACTACTTCCCCTCTTCTTCCTCGTCATTTTTTCCTCCTCTGTAATAAACAATATTTCTCTCTCCTCTTCATCTTCTTCATCTCCTCCTCTACCATACACAATACTTATCTTTCCTCTTCCTCCTAATGACAATAACATATATCACTATCTCTCCCTCCACCTCTATCATAAACAGTACTTTTTTTCATCCTCCTCCTGACAATAACCTCTCCCTCCCCACCAGGTATTCCTTCTAGCCGTGTTGGCAGCGGTGGCGTGCGCTGAGCCTGAAGTCAGCTCCCACGTCAGCATCACCACGGGAGGTCACACCACCTCCCACAGCTCCCACAGGCCCCACGCCCCCGCCCACGCTCCTGTCCCCCACCGCCCTGCCCCTCACCACCCAGCCCCTCACCACCCAGCTCCTCGTCTCCCGGTTCATCACGCCCCTGCCCCACGCCACCCTGCCTCCTCATCACCCAGCTCCTCACCGCCCAGCCCCCCGCCCCTCACCGTCCCGTCCACCGCCCAGCCCTCGCCCCTCACCGCCCCGTCCACCACTCCGCCCCCGTCTCTCACCGCCCCGTCAACCACTCTGCCCCCGCCCCTCACCGTCCCGTCCACCGCCCAGCCCCCGTCCCTCACCGCCCCGTCCACCGCCCAGCCCCCGTCCCTCACCGCCCCGTCCACCATCCCATCCCCCCGCCCCCATCCTACACTTCCTGAACCCATTTACAGGCCAACCTACGAGCCAGAACCCACCTACCACGCCCCAGAGCCTACCTACCATGCTCCTGAGCCTACTTATGAGGAGCCTGAGTCTTCCTATGAACACGGCCCACCTGCCCCGACCTATGCTCCTCATAGACCCACCTACGCCCCCAGACCCACCTATGCTCCTCCTACCTCAACCTACGGCCCACCCATCTCTTCCTATGCTCCGCCAACCCCCTCCTACGGCACCCCTCATCACTAACACTGAGGGAGATGATGTGATTGATGTGTTTCTGTAAGGATTTATTTATCGACGAACTTCAACGAGCATCAATTAAACCTGCAAAAAAAATGTTGGCTCTGTTATTTATCTTTTTGTGAAACGCGCGCGCACAACACACCACACACACACACACACACACACACACACACACACACACACACACACACACACACACACACACTCACACACACACACACACACACACACACAAACACAAACACACACACACACACACACAGAGAGAGAGAGAGAGAGAAAGAGAGAGAGAGAGGAGAGAGAGAGAGAGAGAGAGAGAGAGAGAGAGAGAGAGAGAGAGAGAGAGAGAGAGAGTACTGTTTCATCTTCCTCGTTACGTTAGCGGAAGGAAACAGCGTAAAATCTGGTGAAAAATTAATGTTAAGATAAGAAACGCGTCATTTGCAGACCTAAGGAAGAAATGACAGATGGAGGCTTGGCTTCATGTTAGAGAACTGTGGTAATTCATTTAACTATTCATTTATCTATATTCATCATATGATTAATTTAATATAAGAGGAGCAAATTTAGGTTAAGAGGTAAATCATGCGCAAATCAAAGGATACGTCCGTAAATACGATGCACTCAATTTTCTGCAATTGAAACCTATTAAAATTTACCTGAGAGAGAGTGAAGATGCACTATTAGACGCTGAATTGATTTTGTATGAAATGCTGCACAGAATAAAGCTTCATCTCAGCAAAGTTTTGAGTTATAGCGAGCTGAGGTCAGGCGTTCTGTTGTTTGTAAAATCAAGCTTTTAAGACTCAGTTTCTTTTCTTGCATTTTTTTTTTCAGTTCATTATTTCTAAGCATATCATGACAACAACGTAAAACTCTCAAGCTTCAAACGAGACCACAATGAGCTTCCTTCGATCAACAGTAAGCTTACATCGCGTGCTGCAAGAGACTAAATGAAAAATGCAAAAAAATATTCAAGAATTTTCACCCATTAAATGTAATCTTAATGGAACCAAATACACACCATCAGACACAGAATTAAATGTACCACTGATATGTGTAACAGGACCGTCAATTCGTGCAACGCTTTGAGTAATAATGAGCTGAGTTGGTAATTGTCTGGCAAGGCGCTGCTATAGACGCAGTGTGTAGGTGTTCCGCGCTGGGAGTGTGGCGACGCTGGCTCATCCCTTTTCTGGTTCATTTTGTGTTTGACTAATATCTAATGACTAAAAACGCGAGAGAGAGAGAGAGAGAGAGAGAGAGAGAGAGAGAGAGAGAGAGAGAGAGAGAGAGAGAGAGAGAGAGAGATACCCTACCGTCACCTCACCCCACACTCTCTACATGGACAGCCACACCACAGCACTGGGGAAGTGGGAGCAATCAGAGAGGAAGGAATCAATGCGAGTCTGGGAGCTGAAAAACCAGGAAGGGGCAAGACAGGACATCAGCAAGCAGTGAGTTGCTCCCTGCCCGATACACACAGGTGGCGGTGACTGTTGATGAGTTAGCCAGTTACCTAATCTGGCTCTCTTTACTCAGCACATTCCTGCCCTCACTCAGAAATGATTTTGCTGGTAACAAGTGGTGGCATGTTTTCTTTTCTTTTCTTTTCTTTTCTTTTCTGTAGGTATCTGGTTATTTTCAGTAAAGGTTTTTGACGTTTTTGAGTTTTACGGTGCTTGTTTCGTCTTAGAAGTTTGGTTTCATTTTCGTTCGTTGAAGTGGCAGAGTTCCATTCACGAAGTGTGGTGGAATCGTGAAGCCATTACCTCTCAATCTCTATATGAAACATACATTCTCCTACAAAAATAGGTAAACAAACAAATAAGAATAGAGGAAACTTTTAACTACATCTTTCATGCCTTTTAATGAAAATTCTCTCTCTCTCTCTCTCTCTCTCTCTCTCTCTCTCTCTCTCTCTCTCTCTCTCTCTCTCTCTCTCTCTCTCATCTACCTGTCTATATCTACGAGAATCTACCTATTTTCCTATCCACCAGTTTACCTATCTGTTTACCTGTCTATCTTTATCCTATCTGTATAACACCTACAAAAGACAAAAAACCCTAAAAATTCAACTTTTTTTTTTTTTTCATGTGTTCCTGTCTCACCCTCTCCCCTCCGTGAACTACCACCACTCTCCCAGTCTGGCGGAGTTCTATACATGCTGCTATACTCAGCCATTAATTTCACGGCTATTGCTCAGATGAATTTGACAGCAAGCCTCCCCTATCAGTGGCCTCGCTACACTGAACTTTCTCCTCTACTCTTTCTCTTGCTCAGTCCACCCTTGTCAAAATAAATGTTACGCTGTTTTGTTCCATTTGTTAGGTCTTTCACTGGTAAAGTTTGAAGAAATTAGTCTTGTTTTCCTTTCCTTTAAGTTTTCCTGTTATTTTTTTTTTTTCCTGTTGATTATTTTTTTTTCCGTTTTTATTTTTTACTCGGTGCGTTTCCATTTGCCAAGTCTTTCACTCATAAACTTGGAAGATATTAATCATGTTGTCTTTTCCTTCAAGTCTTCGTGGTTATTATTTTTTCTGATTATTTTTTTTTCTATTTTTATTTTTACTCGAAGCCTTTTCATTTTGTCAAGTCTTTCACTCCTAAACTTTGAAGATATTAACATTGTCTTTCATGGGGATCGCCGTGGTACAGTGGAACCTCGTGCGTTATTGGGTGCAAAGGGTCTTCAGGCGCACGGGTTCGAATCCTGGCCACGGTCCGAGGGTAGGAAGGGCATCAATTCGGGGTAACGGTTCCTAAATACCAAGTCAAAAGTTAGAAGGCACTGTCCAGGCCTGATAAACTAGAGAAACCGAAGGTAAAACCGAAGAAAAATTTTAAGACTTTCTATTTTTTCTCTGTTTTTCCGATAATTTATTTTTTTCTTTTTATATTTTTACTGCATGTTTTTTTTTTTTTCATTTGTCATATCTATTGCTGAATTCAGTAAATATTGTCTTTCCTCCTGTTTTACTACTATTCATTTACTATGTCCAGCATATTCATGTATAACTTGATGCCTTTCCATTTGTCATGTCATCCATAAATTTGTGTAATCTTTTAAAACTCCCTAATGACCCAGTAATAATAATCTGATTGCTAAGCCTATGTCATTAATTTGCTACTTTATTTGAAAACCAATACCTTCCAATATTTTTTTTTTCATTTAGCTTTATCAAGCTTAAACCCATTATTTATTGCTTCATCATGATTACTGAGAGCTATAACCATCACCACCACCACCACCACAACACGCGTCCCACAAACACACATCAGGTGGCTGCCAACATTTTCCTGCTGAACTCATTTCCTTCACTAGTCGCCCTTCACACGCAACACACTCATCATGCACTTGACCCTCGTGGGTATGCGCAGCAGCTCCCTCAGGTAATGAGATGAAGGTTGAACCAGCTTTTTACCTGCAATGCTCTCTGACTTCATGCATCGTTCTCACACATAAAACAGAATATCATATAGTTCATTTTCTCTTCCCAGTATTATAAGGTTTCTATAATTCTCAGCAAAGTAATGATATGAAGAGAGAAGCAACGATCTATTGGCAATGCTTTGTGAATTTTAAATGTATCGTTCTAACAGCGACTTTCATATAGTTTTCTCTCTCTCTCTCTCTCTCTCTCTCTCTCTCTCTCTCTCTCTCTCTCTCTCTCTCTCTCTCTCTCTCTCTCTCTCTCTCTCTCTCTCTCTTCCTGGTGTCATAAGATTTATATAATTTGCATCCAAAGGAGAAGTAGAGGCTCAAATACTTTTAGTGAAAGAAATATTGCAGAAATTGGTACAACATTGGCATTAATCCATCTCGCCTTTTGCTGTTGGCTGTGACTTTATAAACTTCGGGCAAAGTTATGGATACTATAGAGGACAATCAGGAAGTAGGAGAGACAGAGGGAGAGTCGGAAGACAGAAGGTGGAGAGCAGTGATCTACTTTAGGTCTTTAAGTGGTATAGGTGATATAACAAGGGTGATGTAAGGAAAATTATCAGGGTCAGTAATCAGGATTGAACAAGAAATAATGGGTTTTAAACTTGAAAACGTTACATTAAAAAAATAAATAATAAATAAATAGAGTGGTAGATGCATGGAATGGACTCAATAATCAGGTTGTTAGTGTTGAGTCATTAGGGAGCTTTAAAAAAATTAGACAAGGCCATGGATAGTAAAGACAGATGCCCTGTGTAAACCTGATGGTTGCTTGCAGCTTCCCTTATTTATCTTATGCCCTTATGTACTTAACTCTTCACTTCCTTCTCTTCCCTCACTTCCTCCACCCTTCTAGTTTTATCTGTTTCTCTTCTATCCTCACATTCTTTACTAGTGCTTTGCTTTTCATCTCCGTTTTGTTCCTCACTTTCCTCTTTGTTCCCTTGTTCATTTCCCAAGTGGTGACAGGCAATCAAGTTAGAGGAGCAAAACATGTACTAATCATCAGGTAGGAAGACACAAGTGAACTGGTGAAAGGCCTAATGAGGTGACCAGGCGGTGAGGTAACCCATCTCACATCGCTGGCGCTCCCTAGTGAACAACGTCCAGGCTTTCCCTTCCACTACACTCTGCTTACTGCGCCTCCTGCTGAATGCACAGGTACACTACACTTGGGCCATCACAGCAGCTACTGAATACATCCCCTATGCCTCTCACACGAAGATCAACCACATTACCAATACCTAAAGTGAGCTATGTTATGCTATATTAGGTTAGCCTAGGTTAAGTTTGGTAAAGTTAAGTTAGATTGGGATAGGTTAGATACATTAGATTAGGTTAGGTTATATTAAGTTAGGTTAGGTTAGGTTAGAAGATTAAGATAGGTTAGATTAGGTTAGGTAATGTAATGTAATGTTAAGTAAGGTGAGGTGAGGTGAGGTGAGGTGAGGCAAGGTAAGGTAAGGTAAGATAAGATAACGTAAGGTAAGGTAAGGTGAGGTGAGATATGGTAAGGTAAGATAAGGTAAGGTGCGGTGAGGTGAGGTGAGGTGAGGTAAGATAAGCTAAGGCAAGGTGAGATAAGACATGGTACGATAAGGTAATGGCAATACAAGACATGATAATCTTAGGTAAGTTAAAGCTAGGTAAGATATGAAAGTTAAGGTACTACAAGTTAAGGTAAAGAAAGATAATCAAAATAAGGGAAGGTAAGACAAGTTAGTTAAGGTCAGGCAAGGTTACGTGAGATGAGGTAAGGTAAGGTGGCCAAATGTAATCTTACCCCACCATCGTTATAACATCAGAAGGTAGAAATGAAACGCGTCTGATGTCAACCATTGCCTTCCTCACTTGTTTACACAATGAGAGGCCAAAGGAGCCATTACACTCAAGATCAAGAGTAAGGAGGCAGGTGATGAACTTGCCACACTGCCTCCATTACCCACTTCCCAGTACATTACGTCGTCATCGGCGAGGCAAGCGATAACACATTCCACAACCATGAAGGTGAATAAAACAATTGCCCAACCTCTTACCTCAAGCAGTTTCGTCTTCCTCACCGCCATCTCCCTGCCCACCGCCGACCGCCGGCCACACTCGCCCTAAGCTTGTTCCTGCCGCCCTCTCAGTCCCATAGCACTCCACACAGCACATAAGAAAAGCAAGCAACACTCCGGCACTTTACTGAATCACTCCATCACTTATAAGCGTCAGTCTTATAGAGCAATGGAACAAATCGTCGGTAACAAATGTCCGTCACCGCCACAACAAAGCACGCACGCGCCACTTCACTGTCTTCGCTCACGGGCCGGACATTTAAGTTTTCTCTCTCCTTTTCATAACTGAAGAGGTAATTTACTCAACAATAACACTTGTGGTATGTAAAAATTATACGTGATATTTTTGTGGTGAAGAATATTAGGCAGATGTTCATATTTTGTGTATCATTATAAGGTTTGGTTATATTTTTTTGTCAGGGCAAACCAACACTTCCGGGAAATGCAACACTTAAGTAATCCCTTCACAGAATTCTTACGATTATTCCAGTCCATTTCTCTCTGGTTGAAAACTATAACGAAAAGAACAGTCAAGTAATGAAGCAAAAATGCAATAAAATTATTGATATTATTACTGCTATTTTTCAGCCTTATATCGCCCTGGTTGGCAGGCCTGCTGTTGTTTGGGCGACACCGGATATACGTACAGGGGTCTGCATTCAGAAACATTTTGGGTTCTCATCAGGACCATGTTCAAGGATCACATAATTGTTAAGTCGAGGTCTCAAGAGTTCTTTCCCCTATTGGTGATGTTGAAAACTTGTTAAACTCTCGCATGAATCACGAAAAAAAATAAATAAAAATAGAAAACCCCAAAGACATCATGAATACTTTAGTTCAAGATTTATGAATACTTTACTCCACACTTATTAGTTAGCTCTTTATTATGGAGTCACGAATCCTCACTATATAAACTTGTCTACGAGGTTCCGTCTTCTCTCTCTCTCTCTCTCTCCTCTCTCTCTCCTCTCATCTCTCTCTCTCTCTCTCTCTCCTCCTCTCTCTCTCTCCTCTCTCTCTCTCTCTCTCCCCTTCAAAGCAGGCTGGATGCAATAATCCCTTTTACTTCTACCATTTGTGACAGGAGTTGGGGAGTAGGAGTTGAAAGAATGAGGTCCATTGGGATCCATTGATCCATTGATGAAAGGACGTCTAAATTTACCTCATCGCCGTGACACAGGGTGTGGCGGGGCTGGGGCGTCACGGCGCCGCGCTATATAAACGCCGCAGCGCCGCTCCTCGGCAGTCACTGCCGCTGCAGCTCCCCGCCCACCATGTCTCTCCAGGTGGGCCTCACTTCGCCACACTGGCTAGCGTCACAACTCTCAATATGGCGTCACAACTCTCACTTCGGCGTCACAAACTCTCACTCTGGCGTCTGTGTTCACTCCTCACCTTGTCTCCTTCTCTGCGTCAGGTTGTTGTTGCCGTGCTGTCCACCCTGGCGGTCGCCGCCCTCGCCGCCC
>NC_087175.1:18718392-18745892 GCF_035594125.1 Scylla paramamosain
CCACTCTCCCAGTCTGGCGGAGTTCTATACATGCTGCTATACTCAGCCATTAATTTTACGGCTATTGCTCAGATGAATTTGACAGCAAGCCTCCCCTATCAGTGGACTAGCTACACTGAACTTTCTCCTCTACTCTTTCTCTTGCTCAGTCCACCCTTTTCAAAATAAATGTTACGCTGTTTTGTTCCATTTGTTAGGTCTTTCACTGGTAAAGTTTGAAGAAATTAGTCTTGTTTTCCTTTCCTTTAAGTTTTCCTGTTATTTTATTTTTTTTTCCTGTTGATTATTTTTTTTTTCCGTTTTTATTTTTTACTCGGTGCGTTTCCATTTGCCAAGTCTTTCACTCATAAACTTGGAAGATAATAATCATGTTGTCTTTTCCTTGAAGTCTTCGTGGTTATTATTTTTTCTGATTGTTTTTTTCTATTTCTATTTTTACTCGATGCCTTTTCATTTTGTCAAGTCTTTCACTCCTAAACTTTGAAGATATTAACATTGTCTTTCATGGGGATCGCCGTGGTACAGTGGAACCTCGTGCGTTATGGGGTGCAAAGGGTCTTCAGGCGCACGGGTTCGAATCCTGGCCACGGTCCGAGGGTAGGAAGGGCATCAATTCGGGGTAACGGTTCCTAAATACCAAGTCAAAAGTTAGAAGGCACTGTCCAGGCCTGATAAACTAGAGAAACCGAAGGTAAAACCGAAGAAAAATTTTAAGACTTCCTATTTTTTCTCTGTTTTTCCGATAATTTATTTTTTTTCTTTTTATATTTTTACTGCATGTTTTTTTTTTTTCATTTGTCATATCTATTGCTGAATTCAGTAAATATTGTCTTTCCTCCTGTTTTACTACTATTCATTTACTATGTCCAGCATATTCATGTATAACTTGATGCCTTTCCATTTGTCATGTCATCCATAAATTTGTGTAATCTTTTAAAACTCCCTAATGATCCAGTAATAATAATCTGATTGCTAAGCCTATGTCATTAATTTGCTACTTTATTTGAAAACCAATACCTTCCAATATTTTTTTTTTCATTTAGCTTTATCAAGCTTACACCCATTATTTATTGCTTCATCATGATTACTGAGAGCTATAACCATCACCACCACCACCACCACAACACGCGTCCCACAAACACACATCAGGTGGCTGCCAACATTTTCCTGCTGAACTCATTTCCTTCACTAGTCGCCCTTCACATGCAACACACTCATCATGCACTTGACCCTCGTGGGTATGCGCAGCAGCTCCCTCAGGTAATGAGATGAAGGTTGAACCAGCTTTTTACCTGCAATGCTCTCTGACTTCATGCATCGTTCTCACACATAAAACAGAATATCATATAGTTCATTTTCTCTTCCCAGTATTATAAGGTTTCTATAATTCTCAGCAAAGTAATGATATGAAGAGAGAAGCAACGATCTATTGGCAATGCTTTGTGAATTTTAAATGTATCGTTCTAACAGCGACTTTCATATAGTTTTCTCTCTCTCTCTCTCTCTCTCTCTCTCTCTCTCTCTCTCTCTCTCTCTCTCTCTCTCTCTCTCTCTCTCTCTCTCTTCCTGGTGTCATAAGATTTATATAATTTGCATCCAAAGGAGAAGTAGAGGCTCAAATACTTTTAGTGAAAGAAATATTGCAGAAATTGGTACAACATTGGCATTAATCCATCTCGCCTTTTGCTGTTGGCTGTGACTTTATAAACTTCGGGCAAAGTTATGGATACTATAGAGGACAATCAGGAAGTAGGAGAGACAGAGGGAGAGTCGGAAGACAGAAGGTGGAGAGCAGTGATCTACTTTAGGTCTTTAAGTGGTATAGGTGATATAACAAGGGTGATGTAAGGAAAATTATCAGGATCAGTAATCAGGATTGAACAAAAAGTAATGGGTTTAAACTTGAAAACGTTACATTAAAAAAATAAATAATAAATAAATAGAGTGGTAGATGCATGGAATGGACTCAATAATCAGGTTGTTAGTGTTGAGTCATTAGGGAGCTTTAAAAAAAATTAGACAAGGCCATGGATAGTAAAGACAGATGCCCTGTGTAAACCTGATGGTTGCTTGCAGCTTCCCTTATTTATCTTATGCCCTTATGTACTTAACTCTTCACTTCCTTCTCTTCCCTCACTTCCTCCACCCTTCTAGTTTTATCTGTTTCTCTTCTATCCTCACATTCTTTACTAGTGCTTTGCTTTTCATCTCCGTTTTGTTCCTCACTTTCCTCTTTGTTCCCTTGTTCATTTCCCAAGTGGTGACAGGCAATCAAGTTAGAGGAGCAAAACATGTACTAATCATCAGGTAGGAAGACACAAGTGAACTGGTGAAAGGCCTAATGAGGTGACCAGGCGGTGAGGTAACCCATCTCACATCGCTGGCGCTCCCTACTGAACCACGTCCAGGCTTTCCCTTCCACTACACTCTGCTTACTGCGCCTCCTGCTGAATGCACAGGTACACTACACTTGGACCATCACAGCAGCTACTGAATACATCCCCTATGCCTCTCACACGAAGATCAACCACATTACCAATACCTAAAGTGAGCTATGTTATGCTATATTAGGTTAGCCTAGGTTAAGTTTGGTAAAGTTAAGTTAGATTGGGATAGGTTAGATACATTAGATTAGGTTAGGTTATATTAAGTTAGGTTAGGTTAGGTTAGAAGATTAAGATAGGTTAGGTAATGTAATGTAATGTTAAGTAAGGTGAGGTGAGGTGAGGTGAGGTGAGGCAAGGTAAGGTAAGGTAAGATAAGATAACGTAAGGTAAGGTAAGGTGAGGTGAGATATGGTAAGGTAAGATAAGGTAAGGTGCGGTGAGGTGAGGTGAGGTGAGGTAAGATAAGCTAAGGCAAGGTGAGATAAGACATGGTACGATAAGGTAATGGCAATACAAGACATGATAATCTTAGGTAAGTTAAAGCTAGGTAAGATATGAAAGTTAAGGTACTACAAGTTAAGGTAAAGAAAGATAATCAAAATAAGGGAAGGTAAGACAAGTTAGTTAAGGTCAGGCAAGGTTACGTGAGATGAGGTAAGGTAAGGTGGCCAAATGTAATCTTACCCCACCATCGTTATAACATCAGAAGGTAGAAATGAAACGTGTCTGATGTCAACCATTGCCTTCCTCACTTGTTTACACAATGAGAGGCCAAAGGAGCCATTACACTCAAGATCAAGAGTAAGGAGGCAGGTGATGAACTTGCCACACTGCCTCCATTACCCACTTCCCAGTACATTACGTCGTCATCGGCGAGGCAAGCGATAACACATTCCACAACCATGAAGGTGAATAAAACAATTGCCCAACCTCTTACCTCAAGCAGTTTCGTCTTCCTCACCGCCATCTCCCTGCCCACCGCCGCCCGCCGGCCACACTCGCCCTAAGCTTGTTCCTGCCGCCTCTCAGTCCCATAGCACTCCACACAGCACATAAGAAAGCAAGCAACACTCCGGCACTCTACTGAATCACTCCATCACTTATAAGCGTCAGTCTTATAGAGCAATGGAACAAATCGTCGGTAACAAATGTCCGTCACCGCCACAACAAAGCACGCACGTGCCACTTCACGTTGTTAAATGAACTGTCTTCGCTCACCGGCCGGACATTTAAGTTTTCTCTCTCCTTTTCATAACTGAAGAGGTAATTTACTCAACAATAACACTTGTGGTATGTAAAAATTATACGTGATATTTTTGTGGTGAAGAATATTAGGCAGATGTTCATATTTTGTGTATCATTATAAGGTTTGGTTATATTTTTGTCAGGGCAACCAACACTTCCGGGAAATGCAACACTTAAGTAATCCCTTCACAGAATTCTTACGATTATTCCAGTCCATTTCTCTCTGGTTGAAAACTATAACGAAAAGAACAGTCAAGTAATGAAGCAAAAATGCAATAAAATTATTGATATTATTACTGCTATTTTTCAGCCTTATATCGCCCTGGTTGGCAGGCCTGCTGTTGTTTGGGCGACACCGGATATACGTACAGGGTCTGCATTCAGAAACATTTTGGGTTCTCATCAGGACCATGTTCAAGGATCACATAATTGTTAAGTCGAGGTCTCAAGAGTCTTTTCCCTATTGGTGATGTTGAAAACTTGTTAAACTCTCGCATGAATCACGAAAAAAAATAAATAAAAATAGAAAACCCCAAAGACATCATGAATACTTTAGTTCAAGATTTATGAATACTTTACTCCACACTTATTAGTTAGCTCTTTATTATGGAGTCACGAATCCTCACTATATAAACTTGTCTACGAGGTTCCGTCTTCTCTCTCTCTCTCTCTCTCTCTCTCTCTCTCTCTCTCTCTCTCTCTCTCTCTCTCTCTCCCCTTCAAAGCAGGCTGGATGCAATAATCCCTTTTACTTCTACCATTTGTGATAGATAGATAGATAGATAGATTTATTGACTACACAATCATATTACAGCAAACAAAACTAAAACAAAAACTAAAATACAAAAAAAATATCCACAGCAGTAGTTCATTAATAATTGTAGTCCACAATATTCTATATCATTAAATAAATATTCTTGCAATGCAGCAAAAGAACTCCCAAAATACAAAATAAAAAATTTTTTTCTCTACCCAAAAATAGACATTACCAGATATCATACAAATTATTCGCATTCATTTAAATTTCCTTATTTATATACTTTAAGTACATCGAAAATTACGTTACACATCTCGCTAGTTGTACATTTTGTAAATACATCTTCCATTGTTTCGTATCTATAGTTATTCCTTAGATGTTGGGTGAGAGTACAGTTCTCCAGTACGTGTCTCTCCGTCTGTATCTCACCACAACTGCACAGCCGCTCCTCCAGCGGTAAGCGGCCACGTCCTCGCCTATTCCATCGCCCTGTTTCTATAGCTAGAGTGTGGCCAGATAATCGAAACCTTGTAAAATCCAGTCTATGAAACTCATTTAAGATTTGCCTCTTAGTGTAAATCTCGTGTGTGGATAATGTGGGATTTATGTCTTTATACACTATACATCTTGATGTACCTGAATCTCTGATGCAACACTTCGCTTTCTCCAATAACACAGACATGTCAGGTACTTCCCCTCTTATCATTTCTTTCACGCACTTGCCCATATTCGTGTTCTCGTTTATTACTTTTCTCATTGCAAAAGATAGTGGATCATCATTCATACTGGACCTCTCATCCCACATTTTCTTTAAAAACTTATGTTGTCTATATTTCACAAGGTCAGGAAGCGATGGATAACCCGACTCGACATAACACACCACGTTAGGAGTAGTTTTTCTCACCCCTAACAGTTGTTTCAGTGCCCAGTTATAAAGCTTAACTACAGGTTTAACGTCAGCATCAATCCAGGACTCACAACCATACACTAGTGACGACAGGAGGGCAGCGTCAAACACACGTCGCTTTACTATAAAGGGGATATCATTATTCTTCTTTAAAAACGATATAAACTTTAACACATGACATAATTTGTTCTTTGCATGTACCTTGACGGCAGAAGACACAGAACCGTCACACGTAAATGGTGAACCCAAATACATATAACTATCACAGTGTTCCACTTTCATACTCGTACCACCTACACTAAACGGCTCCTTGTCTCCTAGCCCACCATTGATGACAAAAAATTTCGTCTTTGCACTGTTTATCCTCATACCATACTCTTTACAATATTCCTGTAATATCCTTAGCTTAATGTACATATTCTCCCTACTCGTTGATAATAATACTGTATCATCCATGAACATTAAAATTTTTAACCATTCTATAAATACTTCTGGTCTACACTTTTCTTTAACAGATCTGATTAACATATTGACAAACATTACAAACAAAAAGCAAGAGGTAGGGGATCCTTGTCTGACTCCCTGTGAGGCGCTCAATACTGCGGCACCGATAACACTTTCCGTGGTGCGATACATGGCCACCATAGCGGCCAGCATCACGGCCCCGCACCCCAAACCCTTCATCACAGTAAACAGAGTTTTCCTTGGAACGATGTCATACGCTTTCGAGAAATCTATAAATACCACAAACAACTTAATCTTCTTTAACCTGGCTGTGTTGGTAAGCAGCCTGAGCGTTACTATATGCTCTATACATCCACGCTTCTTCTGCGCCCCTGCTTGTTCCCTGTCTGGTTTGAACCACTGATTCAGGCGTTCACAAAGTACCATCTCATACAGTTTAGCTATAGAGTTAATGACGCTTATTCCACGATAGTTATCAGTGTTAGTCTTGTCACCTTTCTTAAATATTACAAATACTTTTGCTCTAATCCATGCATAAGGGAACATAGCAGATGAAAAAATACAACTAAATAATGTGGCAATAGTAACAAGCCACTGGGGTGACATAACTGAAAAAACTCCAGGAGGGATACCATCAGGCCCACATGCCTTGTTAACCTTCATCCTTTTTATTTGATTTTGTACTTCTAGGGGAGAGATGGGTTCGTCAAGCACAGGAATATTAATATCTGTAGACAGATCTGATAAATCATTTTGAGTTTCTCGTGCAGGATTCAGTACTTTCTCAAAATGGTCCCTAAATTCTGCATCACTTGGTAGATTACTATCACTATGCGTAGATGTACTATAGTTACCCTTCCAATCAATTGCCTTCCATACCCTCGCATCGTCATCATCCTCCATCAGCCTCTCCCATCTCCCTAACTCCATTCTACTGACAGGCGACACTTCCTCATTCAGTACAACACTACTCTTGGCATATGTATACAAAGTGTCCGAAAGGTTGTTAACATAAGAATTCACATCATCATCTTGTATACATGGCATTTGTTGTGCTATATGTCTCACAAAATTCTCCTTATCAATCTCACAGAATCTTACAGGTTTTCTTACCAACCTTGATCTTCCTGCCGTTCCTAACAGAGCTGCGTGTCCACCAAGTGTGGACGCCCGTACATTAAGGTTATCTAGGTCTACCCCTGTGACATTCACTGTGGCAGTTATTGGGGCGTGGTCAGATGGAAGGTCGATACGTTGCATCACTGAAAAATCATTAATAGAGTCTAACAACTGTGGTGATACAATACATACATCTAACTCGGAAATCCATACATCACACACACACACACACACAAGCCATGATCCTCACCATAACACAGTCTTAAACCCTAAAAATATCACAACTTCCATAAACAACTGGAAGAAAGTCAATGCCACGGGGAGCTGGGGGGGCCGGAGGAGCTATATAAGAGGGTCACTCTCCTTCGCACCACGTCACTCCTTCAGCGTCCCTCCTATCACGATGACCTGCAGGGTGAGAGTCCACTCCTGTTTACATCTGTGTCTCTGCGTCTCTCTCTCTTTTTTTCTTATTATCTTGATGTTTCGGTGTCTAAATATAGTAGTCTTTAAATGCTCTTATACTCGATCTGTTTATCTGTATCTCTAAGTCTTCGTATTTCTTTCTGTCTATTGATGTCTTATAACTCTGATATTGTGAAATGTAAATACAGGAGTCTTCAATTATCTTACGGTAGATCAGTTTATCTCTTGTTGGTCTCTCTGTGTCTGTTTCTTCGTCCTTCTTTTTTTTTTTTTCTAGTATGTTATTTTTACTATATTGTTAATTTTCTCTTCCAACTTCTCCTCGTTTGTTTCATTTCATCTTTTAAATCATATTCTTTTCAGTCTCTTTTCTCATCTTCCTCCTTCTCGTCTTCGTCTTTTTTCTTATTTTATTTTCAACACAATGACAATGTCATTTCACTCTCTATTCTTCTTCCTTCCATTTTCTCCATCACAAACTACTTCCCCTCTTCTTCCTCGTCATTTTTTCCTCCTCTGTAATAAACAATATTTCTCTCTCCTCTTCATCTTCTTCATCTCCTCCTCTACCATACACAATACTTATCTTTCCTCTTCCTCCTAATGACAATAACATATATCACTATCTCTCCCTCCACCTCTATCATAAACAGTACTTTTTTTCATCCTCCTCCTGACAATAACCTCTCCCTCCCCACCAGGTATTCCTTCTAGCCGTGTTGGCAGCGGTGGCGTGCGCTGAGCCTGAAGTCAGCTCCCACGTCAGCATCACCACGGGAGGTCACACCACCTCCCACAGCTCCCACAGGCCCCACGCCCCCGCCCACGCTCCTGTCCCCCACCGCCCTGCCCCTCACCACCCAGCCCCTCACCACCCAGCTCCTCGTCTCCCGGTTCATCACGCCCCTGCCCCACGCCACCCTGCTCCTCATCACCCAGCTCCTCACCGCCCAGCCCCCGCCCCTCACCGTCCCGTCCACCGCCCAGCCCTCGCCCCTCACCGTCCCGTCCACCGCCCAGCCCTCGCCCCTCACCGCCCCGTCCACCACTCCGCCCCCGTCCCTCACCGCCCCGTCAACCACTCTGCCCCCGCCCCTCACCGTCCCGTCCACCGCCCAGCCCCCGTCCCTCACCGCCCCGTCCACCGCCCAGCCCCCGTCCCTCACCGCCCCGTCCACCATCCATCCCCCGCCCCATCCTACACTCCTGAACCCATTTACAGGCCAACCTACGAGCCAGAACCCACCTACCACGCCCCAGAGCCTACCTACCATGCTCCTGAGCCTACTTATGAGGAGCCTGAGTCTTCCTATGAACACGGCCCACCTGCCCCGACCTATGCTCCTCATAGACCCACCTACGCCCCCAGACCCACCTATGCTCCTCCTACCTCAACCTACGGCCCACCCATCTCTTCCTATGCTCCGCCAACCCCCTCCTACGGCACCCCTCATCACTAACACTGAGGGAGATGATGTGATTGATGTGTTTCTGTAAGGATTTATTTATCGACGAACTTCAACGAGCATCAATTAAACCTGCAAAAAAAATGTTGGCTCTGTTATTTATCTTTTTGTGAAACGCGCGCGCACACACACACACACACACACACACACACACACACACACACACACACACACACACACACACACACACACACACACACACACACACACACACACACACAAACACACACACACACACAGAGAGAGAGAGAGAGAGAGAGAGAGAGAGAGAGAGAGAGAGAGAGAGAGAGAGAGAGAGAGAGAGAGAGAGAGAGAGTACTGTTTCATCTTCCTCGTTACGTTAGCGGAAGGAAACAGCGTAAAATCTGGTGAAAAATTAATGTTAAGATAAGAAACGCGTCATTTGCAGACCTAAGGAAGAAATGACAGATGGAGGCTTGGCTTCATGTTAGAGAACTGTGGTAATTCATTTAACTATTCATTTATCTATATTCATCATATGATTAATTTAATATAAGAGGAGCAAATTTAGGTTAAGAGGTAAATCATGCGCAAATCAAAGGATACGTCCGTAAATACGATGCACTCAATTTTCTGCAATTGAAACCTATTAAAATTTACCTGAGAGAGAGTGAAGATGCACTATTAGACGCTGAATTGATTTTGTATGAAATGCTGCACAGAATAAAGCTTCATCTCAGCAAAGTTTTGAGTTATAGCGAGCTGAGGTCAGGCGTTCTGTTGTTTGTAAAATCAAGCTTTTAAGACTCAGTTTCTTTTCTTGCATTTTTTTTTTCAGTTCATTATTTCTAAGCATATCATGACAACAACGTAAAACTCTCAAGCTTCAAACGAGACCACAATGAGCTTCCTTCGATCAACAGTAAGCTTACATCGCGTGCTGCAAGAGACTAAATGAAAAATGAAAAAAAATATTCAAGAATTTTCACCCATTAAATGTAATCTTAATGGAACCAAATACACACCATCAGACACAGAATTAAATGTACCACTGATATGTGTAACAGACCGTCAACTCGTGCAACGCTTTGAGTAATAATGAGCTGAGTTGGTAATTGTCTGGCAAGGCGCTGCTATAGACGCAGTGTGTAGGTGTTCCGCGCTGGGAGTGTGGCGACGCTGGCTCATCCCTTTTCTGGTTCATTTTGTGTTTGACTAATATCTAATGACTAAAAACGCGAGAGAGAGAGAGAGAGAGAGAGAGAGAGAGAGAGAGAGAGAGAGAGAGAGAGAGAGAGAGAGAGAGAGAGATACCCTACCGTCACCTCACCCCACACTCTTTTTTTTTTTTTTTTTCATGTGTTCCTGTCTCACCCTCTCCCCTCCGTGAACTACCACCACTCTCCCAGTCTGGCGGAGTTCTATACATGCTGCTATACTCAGCCATTAATTTCACGGCTATTGCTCAGATGAATTTGACAGCAAGCCTCCCCTATCAGTGGCCTCGCTACACTGAACTTTCTCCTCTACTCTTTCTCTTGCTCAGTCCACCCTTGTCAAAATAAATGTTACGCTGTTTTGTTCCATTTGTCAGGTCTTTCACTGGTAAAGTTTGAAGAAATTAGTCTTGTTTCCCTTTCCTTTAAGTTTTCCTGTTATTTTATTTTTTTTTCTGTTGATTATTTTTTTTCCGTTTTTATTTTTTACTCGGTGCGTTTCCATTTGCCAAGTCTTTCACTCATAAACTTGGAAGATAATAATCATGTTGTCTTTTCCTTGAAGTCTTCGTTGTTATTATTTTTTCTGATTATTTTTTTTCTATTTCTATTTTTACTCGATGCCTTTTCATTTTGTCAAGTCTTTCACTCCTAAACTTTGAAGATATTAACATTGTCTTTCATGGGGATCGCCGTGGTACAGTGGAACCTCGTGCGTTATGGGGTGCAAAGGGTCTTCAGGCGCACGGGTTCGAATCCTGGCCACGGTCCGAGGGTAGGAAGGGCATCAATTCGGGGTAACGGTTCCTAAATACCAAGTCAAAAGTTAGAAGGCACTGTCCAGGCCTGATAAACTAGAGAACCGAAGGTAAAACCGAAGAAAAATTTTAAGACTTCCTATTTTTTCTCTGTTTTTCCGATAATTTATTTTTTTTCTTTTTATATTTTTACTGCATGTTTTTTTTTTTTTCATTTGTCATATCTATTGCTGAATTCAGTAAATATTGTCTTTCCTCCTGTTTTACTACTATTCATTTACTATGTCCAGCATATTCATGTATAACTTGATGCCTTTCAATTTGTCATGTCATCCATAAATTTGTGTAATCTTTTAAAACTCCCTAATGATCCAGTAATAATAATCTGATTGCTAAGCCTATGTCATTAATTTGCTACTTTATTTGAAAACCAATACCTTCCAATATTTTTTTTTTCATTTAGCTTTATCAAGCTTAAACCCATTATTTATTGCTTCATCATGATTACTGAGAGCTATAACCATCACCACCACCACCACCACAACACGCGTCCCACAAACACACATCAGGTGGCTGCCAACATTTTCCTGCTGAACTCATTTCCTTCACTAGTCGCCCTTCACACGCAACACACTCATCATGCACTTGACCCTCGTGGGTATGCGCAGCAGCTCCCTCAGGTAATGAGATGAAGGTTGAACCAGCTTTTTACCTGCAATGCTCTCTGACTTCATGCATCGTTCTCACACATAAAACAGAATATCATATAGTTCATTTTCTCTTCCCAGTATTATAAGGTTTCTATAATTCTCAGCAAAGTAATGATATGAAGAGAGAAGCAACGATCTATTGGCAATGCTTTGTGAATTTTAAATGTATCGTTCTAACAGCGACTTTCATATAGTTTTCTCTCTCTCTCTCTCTCTCTCTCTCTCTCTCTCTCTCTCTCTCTCTCTCTCTCTCTCTTCCTGGTGTCATAAGATTTATATAATTTGCATCCAAAGGAGAAGTAGAGGCTCAAATACTTTTAGTGAAAGAAATATTGCAGAAATTGGTACAACATTGGCATTAATCCATCTCGCCTTTTGCTGTTGGCTGTGACTTTATAAACTTCGGGCAAAGTTATGGATACTATAGAGGACAATCAGGAAGTAGGAGAGACAGAGGGAGAGTCGGAAGACAGAAGGTGGAGAGCAGTGATCTACTTTAGGTCTTTAAGTGGTATAGGTGATATAACAAGGGTGATGTAAGGAAAATTATCAGGGTCAGTAATCAGGATTGAACAAGAAATAATGGGTTTTAAACTTGAAAACGTTACATTAAAAAAATAAATAATAAATAAATAGAGTGGTAGATGCATGGAATGGACTCAATAATCAGGTTGTTAGTGTTGAGTCATTAGGGAGCTTTAAAAAAAATTAGACAAGGCCATGGATAGTAAAGACAGATGCCCTGTGTAAACCTGATGGTTGCTTGCAGCTTCCCTTATTTATCTTATGCCCTTATGTACTTAACTCTTCACTTCCTTCTCTTCCCTCACTTCCTCCACCCTTCTAGTTTTATCTGTTTCTCTTCTATCCTCACATTCTTTACTAGTGCTTTGCTTTTCATCTCCGTTTTGTTCCTCACTTTCCTCTTTGTTCCCTTGTTCATTTCCCAAGTGGTGACAGGCAATCAAGTTAGAGGAGCAAAACATGTACTAATCATCAGGTAGGAAGACACAAGTGAACTGGTGAAAGGCCTAATGAGGTGACCAGGCGGTGAGGTAACCCATCTCACATCGCTGGCGTTCCCTAGTGAACCACGTCCAGGCTTTCCCTTCCACTACACTCTGCTTACTGCGCCTCCTGCTGAATGCACAGGTACACTACACTTGGGCCATCACAGCAGCTACTGAATACATCCCCTATGCCTCTCACACGAAGATCAACCACATTACCAATACCTAAAGTGAGCTATGTTATGCTATATTAGGTTAGCCTAGGTTAAGTTTGGTAAAGTTAAGTTAGATTGGGATAGGTTAGATACATTAGATTAGGTTAGGTTATATTAAGTTAGGTTAGGTTAGGTTAGAAGATTAAGATAGGTTAGGTAATGTAATGTAATGTTAAGTAAGGTGAGGTGAGGTGAGGTGAGGTGAGGCAAGGTAAGTAAGGTAAGGTAAGATAAGATAACGTAAGGTAAGGTAAGGTGAGGTGAGATATGGTAAGGTAAGATAAGGTAAGGTGCGGTGAGGTGAGGTGAGGTGAGATAAGACATGGTACGATAAGGTAATGGCAATACAAGACATGATAATCTTAGGTAAGTTAAAGCTAGGTAAGATATGAAAGTTAAGGTACTACAAGTTAAGGTAAAGAAAGATAATCAAAATAAGGGAAGGTAAGACAAGTTAGTTAAGGTCAGGCAAGGTTACGTGAGATGAGGTAAGGTAAGGTGGCCAAATGTAATCTTACCCCACCATCGTTATAACATCAGAAGGTAGAAATGAAACGCGTCTGATGTCAACCATTGCCTTCCTCACTTGTTTACACAATGAGAAGCCAATGGAGCCATTACACTCAAGATCAAGAGTAAGGAGGCAGGTGATGAACTTGCCACACTGCCTCCATTACCCACTTCCCAGTACGAGTACATTACGTCGTCATCGGCGAGGCAAGCGATAACACATTCCACAACCATGAAGGTGAATAAAACAATTGCCCAACCTCTTACCTCAAGCAGTTTCGTCTTCCTCACCGCCATCTCCCTGCCCACCGCCGCCCGCCGGCCACACTCGCCCTAAGCTTGTTCCTGCCGCCTCTCAGTCCCATAGCACTCCACACAGCACATAAGAAAGCAAGCAACACTCCGGCACTCTACTGAATCACTCCATCACTTATAAGCGTCAGTCTTATAGAGCAATGGAACAAATCGTCGGTAACAAATGTCCGTCACCGCCACAACAAAGCACGCACGCGCCACTTCACTGTCTTCGCTCACGGGCCGGACATTTAAGTTTTCTCTCTCCTTTTCATAACTGAAGAGGTAATTTACTCAACAATAACACTTGTGGTATGTAAAAATTATACGTGATATTTTTGTGGTGAAGAATATTAGGCAGATGTTCATATTTTGTGTATCATTATAAGGTTTGGTTATATTTTTGTCAGGGCAACCAACACTTCCGGGAAATGCAACACTTAAGTAATCCCTTCACAGAATTCTTACGATTATTCCAGTCCATTTCTCTCTGGTTGAAAACTATAACGAAAAGAACAGTCAAGTAATGAAGCAAAAATGCAATAAAATTATTGATATTATTACTGCTATTTTTCAGCCTTATATCGCCCTGGTTGGCAGGCCTGCTGTTGTTTGGGCGACACCGGATATACGTACAGGGTCTGCATTCAGAAACATTTTGGGTTCTCATCAGGACCATGTTCAAGGATCACATAATTGTTAAGTCGAGGTCTCAAGAGTCTTTCCCCTATTGGTGATGTTGAAAACTTGTTAAACTCTCGCATGAATCACGAAAAAAAATAAATAAAAATAGAAAACCCCAAAGACATCATGAATACTTTAGTTCAAGATTTATGAATACTTTACTCCACACTTATTAGTTAGCTCTTTATTATGGAGTCACGAATCCTCACTATATAAACTTGTCTACGAGGTTCCGTCTTCTCTCTCTCTCTCTCTCTCTCTCTCTCTCTCTCTCTCTCTCTCTCTCTCTCTCTCTCTCTCTCTCTCTCTCCCCTTCAAAGCAGGCTGGATGCAATAATCCCTTTTACTTCTACCATTTGTGACAGGAGTTGGGGAGTAGGAGTTGAAAGAATGAGGTCCATTGATCCATTGATCCATTGATGAAAGGACGTCTAAATTTACCTCATCGCCGTGACACAGGGTGTGGCGGGGCTGGGGCGTCACGGCGCCGCGCTATATAACGCCGCAGCGCCGCTCCTCGGCAGTCACTGCCGCTGCAGCTCCCCGCCCACCATGTCTCTCCAGGTGGGCCTCACTTCGCCACACTGGCTAGGCGTCACAACTCTCAATATGGCGTCACAACTCTCACTTCGGCGTCACAACTCTCACTCTGGCATCTGTGTTCACTCCTCACCTTGTCTCCTTCTCTGCGTCAGGTTGTTGTTGCCGTGCTGTCCACCCTGGCGGTCGCCGCCCTCGCCGCCCCCAGCAACCTGCCGAGTTACCACGCCCCCCCGTCCATCCCGCACCATCCTACCACGCCCCCGCTCACCCCACGCCCTCCTACCATGCCCCCAGGCCCTCCTACCACGCCCCCGCGCAGTACGCTGACGTAAGTTCCTCAATCACACTAGGTTCTCATCTGGTACACACTAAATACACTAACTCTTAATCAACCAGCCTTCCAGCTGCTGGAGGGCGCGGCGCGGCGCGGGCTGTTGTCCTGCCCAGCCCGCCACGCTCCGTGCCGCAGCGCCCCGTAGCCGCTGAGCCTCAAGTTTGTCCCTCCCTTCCGCCGCAGGTCTCGCCGCACTACAATACCCAGTACGCCGTCAAGGACGACTACAGCGGCAATGACTTTGGTGCCCAGGAGGCGCGCGACGGCTACAGCACACAGGGCTCCTACTACGTGCTGCTGCCCGACGGCCGCCTGCAGCACGTCACCTACCACGTGGACGGCGACTCAGGCTACGTGGCCGATGTCACCTACGAGGGCGAGGCCCAGTACCCCCAGACTTACGGCCACGCTCCTGCTCCTTCCTACCGGCCACGCCCCAGCTCCCTCCTACACCCCCAGGCCAGCTTACGGCTAGACTGACGACTCCACGGCAACTCCTGAATCCACCGCAGGCCTCATTTGTTCCTGCCGCCGTTGAGCTCCGTTGAGCGGGAAGTATCGTCGCCATGGCCGCTGTCAGTCAGCCACCATGCCTCTCGCGGCGTCATCATCATCATCATCATCATCATCATCATCACAGTCATTGTTAACCCTCTGCATTTCCAAATAATATTAACTAATCTCTAATAATTGATTGCTTGACAAGACAATTCTACCTTTAATTGAACTAACCTAACCTTACCTAACCTAAACATAACCCAACCTAACCACTCACCATTAACTAAACCACACCTTCCACTACTACTACTACTACTACTACTACTACTACTACTACTACTACTACTACTACTACTACACACAGTTTTTGTTCACTGAATTGAAAATTACTGAAATTTGATTACCTATTGCAATACTTTTGTCTTTTATCTGTTTATAATGACTTAAATGAAATTAGGAGTACCAGGAAATTGTTTAGATATATTCATCATAGCCAAGGAACTAGAGGAAATAATATCAACTTGATTTGTCCACAACATAGAACAACATTGTATAAATTTTCAATACATTGCTTTGGACCTACGTGTTGGAACGCTTTACCTGATGATTTGAAGGACTATAACTAATTTCAATATATTCAAAAGTAAACTTAAAAAACATTTTCATAAATTGCAAAGTCTATCAATTAATGCACAATAATGTCAAATGCAGTTCTTTTTTTTATGGAAAGGTGTGATTATTAATGTCATGATTGTCTGTAGGATGTAAGTTTTTGTCTTAAATTGTTTGTAATATAATTATTAATCTTAATTTATTACCTATTGCCGTCATGGAAACATGTATTACTGTAATTAATCTATGTCATGTCTGCTTAAGAGCTTAGCTCAGCAGACTAATGCCTCAACAATACCTGTACATAACTGTTCATTGTATATACTGGTGATATGGCAATAAACTAAACTAAACTAAACTAAACTACTACTACTACATTTTTATGCATGAAAAAGTCCCGCTATGGGCAAAAAGAAAAAAAAAACAGAGGAAAACATTAATTTCACCTCTTCCTAAAATCTTAAAAGGTAAATAAGTTAAAAATTGAAGGTAATTCATTTATACTACTACTACTACTACTACTATTGCTACCACCACCACCATCACCACCACCACTACCGCCACCACCGTCTCCACACGCCTCGTCTTTCGCAACAATTGTCTTTTCTCACGCGCGTGTCATTATTATTATCCGCAAGGCGACCTCTGCCTCGGGGGCTGACTGATGCGAGCTGTACTGCCGCTACTGTGTGTGTGTGTGTGTGTGTGTGTTGGTTGGGCTCTTTTTTTTTGCCTCTCTGTCGGTTTGCTCTGTCTCTGTTTCTTTTTGTTTGGTTGTCTTAGTCTCTCTCTCTCTCTCTCTCTCTCTCTCTCTCTCTTCTCTCTCTCTCTCTCTCTCTCTCTCTCTCTCTCTCTCTCTCTCTCTCTCTCTCTCTCTCTCTCTCTCTCTCCTCTCTCTCTCTCTCTGTGTGTGTGTGTGTGTGTGTGTGTGTGTGTGTGTGTGTGTGTGTGGTGTGTGTGTGTGTGTGTGTGTGTGTGTGTGTGTGTGTGTGTGTGTGTGTGTGTGTGTATGCAAATGAGAGTATGTGGGATGGAACGAAAGGGAAAGAAATTGAGAGAGAGAGAGAGAGGAGAGAGAGAGAGAGAGAGAGAGGAGACGAGAGAGAGAGAGAGAGAGAGAGAGAGAAACACAGATAGACAGAAACACAGAGAGAAACACAGACAAACAGAAACAGAGATAGGAAAGAAAGAGACCATCACACACACACGCACAGATAGATAGATAGATAGATAGATTTATTGACTACACAATCATATTACAGCAAACAAAACTAAAACAAAAACTAAAATACAAAAAAATATCCCACAGCAGTAGTTCATTAATAATTGTAGTCCACAATATTCTAAATCATTAAATAAATATTCTTGCAATGCAGCAAAAGAACTCCCAAAATACAAAATAAAAAAAATTTTTCTCTACCCAAAAATAGACATTACCAGATATCATACAAATTATTCGCATTCATTTAAATTTCCTTATTTATATACTTTAAGTACATCGAAAATTACATTACACATCTCGCTAGTTGTACATTTTGTAAATACATCTTCCATTGTTTCGTATCTATAGTTATTCCTTAGATGTTGGGTGAGAGTACAGTTCTCCAGTACGTGTCTCTCCGTCTGTATCTCACCACAACTGCACAGCCGCTCCTCCAGCGGTAAGCGGCCACGTCCTCGCCTATTCCATCGCCCTGTTTCTATAGCTAGAGTGTGACCAGATAATCGAAACCTTGTAAAATCCAGTCTATGAAACTCATTTAAGATTTGCCTCTTAGTGTAAATCTCGTGTGTGGATAATGTGGGATTTATGTCTTTATACACTATACATCTTGATGTACCTGAATCTCTGATGCAACACTTCGCTTTCTCCAATAACACAGACATGTCAGGTACTTCCCCTCTTATCATTTCTTTCACGCACTTGCCCATATTCGTGTTCTCGTTTATTACTTTTCTCATTGCAAAAGATAGTGGATCATCATTCATACTGGACCTCTCATCCCACATTTTCTTTAAAAACTTATGTTGTCTATATTTCACAAGGTCAGGAAGCGATGGATAACCCGACTCGACATAACACACCACGTTAGGAGTAGTTTTTCTCACCCCTAACAGTTGTTTCAGTGCCCAGTTATAAAGCTTAACTACAGGTTTAACGTCAGCATCAATCCAGGACTCACAACCATACACTAGTGACGACAGGAGGGCAGCGTCAAACACACGTCGCTTTACTATAAAGGGGATATCATTATTCTTCTTTAAAAACGATATAAACTTTAACACATGACATAATTTGTTCTTTGCATGTACCTTGACGGCAGAAGACACAGAACCGTCACACGTAAATGGTGAACCCAAATACATATAACTATCACAGTGTTCCACTTTCATACTCGTACCACCTACACTAAACGGCTCCTTGTCTCCTAGCCCACCATTGATGACAAAAAATTTCGTCTTTGCACTGTTTATCCTCATACCATACTCTTTACAATATTCCTGTAATATCCTTAGCTTAATGTACATATTCTCCCTACTCGTTGATAATAATACTGTATCATCCATGAACATTAAAATTTTTAACCATTCTATAAATACTTCTGGTCTACACTTTCCTTTAACAGATCTGATTAACATATTGACAAACATTACAAACAAAAAGCAAGAGGTAGGGGATCCTTGTCTGACTCCCTGTGAGGCGCTCAATACTGCGGCACCGATAACACTTTCCGTGGTGCGATACATGGCCACCATAGCGGCCAGCATCACGGCCCCGCACCCCAAACCCTTCATCACAGTAAACAGAGTTTTCCTTGGAACGATGTCATACGCTTTCGAGAAATCTATAAATACCACAAACAACTTAATCTTCTTTAACCTGGCTGTGTTGGTAAGCAGCCTGAGCGTTACTATAATTATGCTCTATACATCCACGCTTCTTCTGCGCCCCTGCTTGTTCCCTGTCTGGTTTGAACCACTGATTCAGGCGTTCACAAAGTACCATCTCATACAGTTTAGCTATAGAGTTAATGACGCTTATTCCACGATAGTTATCAGTGTTAGTCTTGTCACCTTTCTTAAATATTACAAATACTTTTGCTCTAATCCATGCATAAGGGAACATAGCAGATGAAAAAATACAACTAAATAATGTGGCAATAGTAACAAGCCACTGGGGTGACATAACTGAAAAAACTCCAGGAGGGATACCATCAGGCCCACATGCCTTGTTAACCTTCATCCTTTTTATTTGATTTTGTACTTCTAGGGGGAGAGATGGGTTCGTCAAGCACAGGAATATTAATATCTGTAGACAGATCTGATAAATCATTTTGAGTTTCTCGTGCAGGATTCAGTACTTTCTCAAAATGGTCCCTAAATTCTGCATCACTTGGTAGATTACTATCACTATGCGTAGATGTACTATAGTTACCCTTCCAATCAATTGCCTTCCATACCCTCGCATCGTCATCATCCTCCATCAGCCTCTCCCATCTCCCTAACTCCATTCTACTGACAGGCGACACTTCCTCATTCAGTACAACACTACTCTTGGCATATGTATACAAAGTGTCCGAAAGGTTGTTAACATAAGAATTCACATCATCATCTTGTATACATGGCATTTGTTGTGCTATATGTCTCACAAAATTCTCCTTATCAATCTCACAGAATCTTACAGGTTTTCTTACCAACCTTGATCTTCCTGCCGTTCCTAACAGAGCTGCGTGTCCACCAAGTGTGGACGCCCGTACATTAAGGTTATCTAGGTCTACCCCTGTGACATTCACTGTGGCAGTTATTGGGGCGTGGTCAGATGGAAGGTCGATACGTTGCATCACTGAAAAATCATTAATAGAGTCTAACAACTGTGGTGATACAATACATACATCTAACTCGGAAATCCATACATCACACACACACACACACACACAAGCCATGATCCTCACCATAACACAGTCTTAAACCCTAAAAATATCACAACTTCCATAAACAACTGGAAGAAAGTCAATGCCACGGGGAGCTGGGGGGGGGCCGGAGGAGCTATATAAGAGGGCCACTCTCCTTCGCACCACGTCACTTCTTCAGCGTCCCTCCTATCACGATGACCTGCAGGGTGAGAGTCCACTCCTGTTTACATCTGTGTCTCTGCGTCTCTCTCTCTTTTTTTCTTATTATCTTGATGTTTCGGTGTCTAAATATAGTAGTCTTTAAATGCTCTCATACTCGATCTGTTTATCTGTATCTCTAAGTCTTCGTATTTCTTTCTGTCTATTGATGTCTTATAACTCTGATATTGTGAAATGTAAATACAGGAGTCTTCAATTATCAGTTTGATAATCAGATCAGTTTATCTCTTGTTGGTCTCTCTGTGTCTGTTTCTTCGTCCTTCTTTTTTTTTTCTAGTATGTTATTTTTACTATATTGTTAATTTTCTCTTCCAACTTCTCCTCGTTTGTTTCATTTCATCTTTTAAATCATATTCTTTTCAGTCTCTTTTCTCATCTTCCTCCTTCTCGTCTACTTCTTTTTTCTTATTTTATTTTCAACACAATGACAATGTCATTTCACTCTCTATTCTTCTTCCTTCCATTTTCTCCATCACAAACTACTTCCCCTCTTCTTCCTCGTCATTTTTTCCTCCTCTGTAATAAACAATATTTCTCTCTCCTCTTCATCTTCTTCATCTCCTCCTCTACCATACACAATACTTATCTTTCCTCTTCCTCCTAATGACAATAACATATATCACTATCTCTCCCTCCACCTCTATCATAAACAGTACTTTTTTTCCTCCTCCTCCTGACAATAACCTCTCCCTCCCCACCAGGTATTCCTTCTAGCCGTGTTGGCAGCGGTGGCGTGCGCTGAGCCTGAAGTCAGCTCCCACGTCAGCATCACCACGGGAGGTCACACCACCTCCCACAGCTCCCACAGGCCCCACGCCCCCGCCCACGCTCCTGTCCCCCACCGCCCTGCCCCTCACCACCCAGCCCCTCACCACCCAGCTCCTCGTCTCCCGGTTCATCACGCCCCTGCCCCACGCCACCCTGCTCCTCATCACCCAGCTCCTCACCGCCCAGCCCCCGCCCCTCACCGTCCCGTCCACCGCCCAGCCCTCGCCCCTCACCGTCCCGTTCACCGCCCAGCCCTCGCCCCTCACCGTCCCGTCCACCGCCCAGCCCTCGCCCCTCACCGCCCCGTCCACCACTCCGCCCCCGTCCCTCACCGCCCCGTCAACCACTCTGCCCCCGCCCCTCACCGTCCCGTCCACCGCCCAGCCCCCGTCCCTCACCCCGCCCCGTCCACCGCCCAGCCCCCGTCCCTCACCGCCCCGTCCACCATCCATCCCCCGCCCCATCCTACACTCCTGAACCCATTTACAGGCCAACCTACGAGCCAGAACCCACCTACCAAGCCCCAGAGCCTACCTACCATGCTCCTGAGCCTACTTATGAGGAGCCTGAGTCTTCCTATGAACACGGCCCACCTGCCCCGACCTATGCTCCTCATAGACCCACCTACGCCCCCAGACCCACCTATGCTCCTCCTACCTCAACCTACGGCCCACCCATCTCTTCCTATGCTCCGCCAACCCCCTCCTACGGCACCCCTCATCACTAACACTGAGGGAGATGATGTGATTGATGTGTTTCTGTAAGGATTTATTTATCGACGAACTTCAACGAGCATCAATTAAACCTGCAAAAAAAATGTTGGCTCTGTTATTTATCTTTTTGTGAAACGCGCGCACACACACACACACACACACACACACACACACACACACACACACACACACACACACACACACACACACACACACACAGAGAGAGAGAGAGAGAGAGAGAGAGAGTACTGTTTCATCTTCCTCGTTACGTTAGCGGAAGGAAACAGCGTAAAATCTGGTGAAAAATTAATGTTAAGATAAGAAACGCGTCATTTGCAGACCTAAGGAAGAAATGACAGATGGAGGCTTGGCTTCATGTTAGAGAACTGTGGTAATTCATTTAACTATTCATTTATCTATATTCATCATATGATTAATTTAATATAAGAGGAGCAAATTTATGTTAAGAGGTAAATCATGCGCAAATCAAAGGATACGTCCGTAAATACGATGCACTCAATTTTCTGCAATTGAAACCTATTAAAATTTACCTGAGAGAGAGTGAAGATGCACTATTAGACGCTGAATTGATTTTGTATGAAATGCTGCACAGAATAAAGCTTCATCTCAGCAAAGTTTTGAGTTATAGCGAGCTGAGGTCAGGCGTTCTGTTGTTTGTAAAATCAAGCTTTTAAGACTCAGTTTCTTTTCTTGCATTTTTTTTTCAGTTCATTATTTCTAAGCATATCATGACAACAACGTAAAACTCTCAAGCTTCAAACGAGACCACAATGAGCTTCCTTCGATCAACAGTAAGCTTACATCGCGTGCTGCAAGAGACTAAATGAAAAATGCAAAAAAATATTCAAGAATTTTCACCCATTAAATGTAATCTTAATGGAACCAAATACACACCATCAGACACAGAATTAAATGTACCACTGATATGTGTAACAGACCGTCAACTCGTGCAACGCTTTGAGTAATAATGAGCTGAGTTGGTAATTGTCTGGCAAGGCGCTGCTATAGACGCAGTGTGTAGGTGTTCCGCGCTGGGAGTGTGGCGACGCTGGCTCATCCCTTTTCTGGTTCATTTTGTGTTTGACTAATATCTAATGACTAAAAACGCGAGAGAGAGAGAGAGAGAGAGAGAGAGAGAGAGAGAGAGAGAGAGAGAGAGAGAGAGAGAGAGAGAGAGAGAGAGAGAGAGAGAGAGAGAGAGAGATACCCTACCGTCACCTCACCCCACACTCTCTACATGGACAGCCACACCACAGCACTGGGGAAGTGGGAGCAATCAGAGAGAAAGGAATCAATGCGAGTCTGGGAGCTGAAAAACCAGGAAGGGGCAAGACAGGACATCAGCAAGCAGTGAGTTGCTCCCTGCCCGATACACACAGGTGGCGGTGACTGTTGATGAGTTAGCCAGTTACCTAATCTGGCTCTCTTTACTCAGCACATTCCTGCCCTCACTCAGAAATGATTTTGCTGGTAACAAGTGGTGGCATGTTTTCTTTTCTTTTCTTTTCTTTTTTTTCTGTAGGTATCTGGTTATTTTCAGTAAAGGTTTTTGACGTTTTTGAGTTTTACGGTGCTTGTTTCGTCTTAGAAGTTTGGTTTCATTTTCGTTCGTTGAAGTGGCAGAGTTCCATTCACGAAGTGTGGTGGAATCGTGAAGCCATTACCTCTCAATCTCTATATGAAACATACATTCTCCTACAAAAATAGGTAAACAAACAAATAAGAATAGAGGAAACTTTTAACTACATCTTTCATGCCTTTTAATGAAAATTCTCTCTCTCTCTCTCTCTCTCTCTCTCTCTCTCTCTCTCTCTCTCTCTCTCTCTCTCTCTCTCTCTCTCTCTCTCTCTCTCTCTCTCTCTGTCTACCTATTTTCCTCTTTCATCTACCTGTCTATATCTACGAGAATCTGCCCTATTTTCCTATCCATCAGTTTACCTATCTGTTTACCTGTCTATCTTTATCCCATCTGTATAACGCCTACAAAAGACAAAAAACCCTAAAAATTCACCTTTTTTTTTTCATGTGTTCCTGTCTCACCCTCTCCCCTCCGTGAACTACCACCACTCTCCCAGTCTGGCGGAGTTCTATACATGCTGCTATACTCAGCCATTAATTTCACGGCTATTGCTCAGATGAATTTGACAGCAAGCCTCCCCTATCAGTGGCCTCGCTACACTGAACTTTCTCCTCTACTCTTTCTCTTGCTCAGTCCACCCTTGTCAAAATAAATGTTACGCTGTTTTGTTCCATTTGTTAGGTCTTTCACTGGTAAAGTTTGAAGAAATTAGTCTTGTTTTCCTTTCCTTTAAGTTTTCCTGTTATTTTTTTTTTTCCTGTTGATTTTTTTTTCCGTTTTTATTTTTTACTCGGTGCATTTCCATTTGCCAAGTCTTTCACTCATAAACTTGGAAGATAATAATCATGTTGTCTTTTCCTTGAAGTCTTCGTGGTTATTATTTTTTCTGATTATTTTTTTCTATTTCTATTTTTTACTCGATGCCTTTTCATTTTGTCAAGTCTTTCACTCCTAAACTTTGAAGATATTAACATTGTCTTTCATGGGGATCGCCGTGGTACAGTGGAACCTCGTGCGTTATTGGGTGCAAAGGGTCTTCAGGCGCACGGGTTCGAATCCTGGCCACGGTCCGAGGGTAGGAAGGGCATCAATTCGGGGTAACGGTTCCTAAATACCAAGTCAAAAGTTAGAAGGCACTGTCCAGGCCTGATAAACTAGAGAAACCGAAGGTAAAACCGAAGAAAAATTTTAAGACTTCCTATTTTTTCTCTGTTTTTCCGATAATTTATTTTTTTCTTTTTATATTTTTACTGCATGTTTTTTTTTTTTTCATTTGTCATATCTATTGCTGAATTCAGTAAATATTGTCTTTCCTCCTGTTTTACTACTATTCATTTACTATGTCCAGCATATTCATGTATAACTTGATGCCTTTCCATTTGTCATGTCATCCATAAATTTGTGTAATCTTTTAAAACTCCCTAATGACCCAGTAATAATAATCTGATTGCTAAGCCTATGTCATTAATTTGCTACTTTATTTGAAAACCAATACCTTCCAATATTTTTTTTTTCATTTAGCTTTATCAAGCTTAAACCCATTATTTATTGCTTCATCATGATTACTGAGAGCTATAACCATCACCACCACCACCACCACAACACGCGTCCCACAAACACACATCAGGTGGCTGCCAACATTTTCCTGCTGAACTCATTTCCTTCACTAGTCGCCCTTCACACGCAACACACTCATCATGCACTTGACCCTCGTGGGTATGCGCAGCAGCTCCCTCAGGTAATGAGATGAAGGGTGAACCAGCTTTTTACCTGCAATGCTCTCTGACTTCATGCATCGTTCTCACACATAAAACAGAATATCATATAGTTCATTTTCTCTTCCCAGTATTATAAGGTTTCTATAATTCTCAGCAAAGTAATGATATGAAGAGAGAAGCAACGATCTATTGGCAATGCTTTGTGAATTTTAAATGTATCGTTCTAACAGCGACTTTCATATAGTTTTCTCTCTCTCTCTCTCTCTCTCTCTCTCTCTCTCTCTCTCTCTCTCTCTCTCTCTCTCTCTCTCTCTCTCTCTCTCTCTCTCTCTCTTCCTGGTGTCATAAGATTTATATAATTTGCATCCAAAGGAGAAGTAGAGGCTCAAATACTTTTAGTGAAAGAAATATTGCAGAAATTGGTACAACATTGGCATTAATCCATCTCGCCTTTTGCTGTTGGCTGTGACTTTATAAACTTCGGGCAAAGTTATGGATACTATAGAGGACAATCAGGAAGTAGGAGAGACAGAGGGAGAGTCGGAAGACAGAAGGTGGAGAGCAGTGATCTACTTTAGGTCTTTAAGTGGTATAGGTGATATAACAAGGGTGATGTAAGGAAAATTATCAGGATCAGTAATCAGGATTGAACAAAAAGTAATGGGTTTAAACTTGAAAACGTTACATTAAAAAAATAAATAATAAATAAATAGAGTGGTAGATGCATGGAATGGACTCAATAATCAGGTTGTTAGTGTTGAGTCATTAGGGAGCTTTAAAAAAAATTAGACAAGGCCATGGATAGTAAAGACAGATGCCCTGTGTAAACCTGATGGTTGCTTGCAGCTTCCCTTATTTATCTTATGCCCTTATGTACTTAACTCTTCACTTCCTTCTCTTCCCTCACTTCCTCCACCCTTCTAGTTTTATCTGTTTCTCTTCTATCCTCACATTCTTTACTAGTGCTTTGCTTTTCATCTCCGTTTTGTTCCTCACTTTCCTCTTTGTTCCCTTGTTCATTTCCCAAGTGGTGACAGGCAATCAAGTTAGAGGAGCAAAACATGTACTAATCATCAGGTAGGAAGACACAAGTGAACTGGTGAAAGGCCTAATGAGGTGACCAGGCGGTGAGGTAACCCATCTCACATCGCTGGCGTTCCCTAGTGAACCACGTCCAGGCTTTCCCTTCCACTACACTCTGCTTACTGCGCCTCCTGCTGAATGCACAGGTACACTACACTTGGGCCATCACAGCAGCTACTGAATACATCCCCTATGCCTCTCACACGAAGATCAACCACATTACCAATACCTAAAGTGAGCTATGTTATGCTATATTAGGTTAGCCTAGGTTAAGTTTGGTAAAGTTAAGTTAGATTGGGATAGGTTAGATACATTAGATTAGGTTAGGTTATATTAAGTTAGGTTAGGTTAGGTTAGAAGATTAAGATAGGTTAGGTAATGTAATGTAATGTTAAGTAAGGTGAGGTGAGGTGAGGTGAGGTGAGGCAAGGTAAGGTAAGGTAAGATAAGATAACGTAAGGTAAGGTAAGGTGAGGTGAGATATGGTAAGGTAAGATAAGGTAAGGTGCGGTGAGGTGAGGTGAGGTGAGGTAAGATAAGCTAAGGCAAGGTGAGATAAGACATGGTACGATAAGGTAATGGCAATACAAGACATGATAATCTTAGGTAAGTTAAAGCTAGGTAAGATATGAAAGTTAAGGTACTACAAGTTAAGGTAAAGAAAGATAATCAAAATAAGGGAAGGTAAGACAAGTTAGTTAAGGTCAGGCAAGGTTACGTGAGATGAGGTAAGGTAAGGTGGCCAAATGTAATCTTACCCCACCATCGTTATAACATCAGAAGGTAGAAATGAAACGCGTCTGATGTCAACCATTGCCTTCCTCACTTGTTTACACAATGAGAGGCCAAAGGAGCCATTACACTCAAGATCAAGAGTAAGGAGGCAGGTGATGAACTTGCCACACTGCCTCCATTACCCACTTCCCAGTACATTACGTCGTCATCGGCGAGGCAAGCGATAACACATTCCACAACCATGAAGGTGAATAAAACAATTGCCCAACCTCTTACCTCAAGCAGTTTCGTCTTCCTCACCGCCATCTCCCTGCCCACCGCCGCCCGCCGGCCACACTCGCCCTAAGCTTGTTCCTGCCGCCTCTCAGTCCCATAGCACTCCACACAGCACATAAGAAAGCAAGCAACACTCCGGCACTCTACTGAATCACTCCATCACTTATAAGCGTCAGTCTTATAGAGCAATGGAACAAATCGTCGGTAACAAATGTCCGTCACCGCCACAACAAAGCACGCACGCGCCACTTCACTGTCTTCGCTCACGGGCCGGACATTTAAGTTTTCTCTCTCCTTTTCATAACTGAAGAGGTAATTTACTCAACAATAACACTTGTGGTATGTAAAAATTATAC
>NC_087175.1:18750892-18763392 GCF_035594125.1 Scylla paramamosain
CCTGTGAGGCGCTCAATACTGCGGCACCGATAACACTTTCCGTGGTGCGATACATGGCCACCATAGCGGCCAGCATCACGGCCCCGCACCCCAAACCCTTCATCACAGTAAACAGAGTTTTCCTTGGAACGATGTCATACGCTTTCGAGAAATCTATAAATACCACAAACAACTTAATCTTCTTTAACCTGGCTGTGTTGGTAAGCAGCCTGAGCGTTACTATATGCTCTATACATCCACGCTTCTTCTGCGCCCCTGCTTGTTCCCTGTCTGGTTTGAACCACTGATTCAGGCGTTCACAAAGTACCATCTCATACAGTTTAGCTATAGAGTTAATGACGCTTATTCCACGATAGTTATCAGTGTTAGTCTTGTCACCTTTCTTAAATATTACAAATACTTTTGCTCTAATCCATGCATAAGGGAACATAGCAGATGAAAAAATACAACTAAATAATGTGGCAATAGTAACAAGCCACTGGGGTGACATAAGTGAAAAAACTCCAGGAGGGATACCATCAGGCCCACATGCCTTGTTAACCTTCATCCTTTTTATTTGATTTTGTACTTCTAGGGGAGAGATGGGTTCGTCAAGCACAGGAATATTAATATCTGTAGACAGATCTGATAAATAATTTTGAGTTTCTCGTGCAGGATTCAGTACTTTCTCAAAATGGTCCCTAAATTCTGCATCACTTGGTAGATTACTATCACTATGCGTAGATGTACTATAGTTACCCTTCCAATCAATTGCCTTCCATACCCTCGCATCGTCATCATCCTCCATCAGCCTCTCCCATCTCCCTAACTCCATTCTACTGACAGGCGACACTTCCTCATTCAGTACAACACTACTCTTGGCATATGTATACAAAGTGTCCGAAAGGTTGTTAACATAAGAATTCACATCATCATCTTGTATACATGGCATTTGTTGTGCTATATGTCTCACAAAATTCTCCTTATCAATCTCACAGAATCTTACAGGTTTTCTTACCAACCTTGATCTTCCTGCCGTTCCTAACAGAGCTGCGTGTCCACCAAGTGTGGACGCCCGTACATTAAGGTTATCTAGGTCTACCCCTGTGACATTCACTGTGGCAGTTATTGGGGCGTGGTCAGATGGAAGGTCGATACGTTGCATCACTGAAAAATCATTAATAGAGTCTAACAACTGTGGTGATACAATACATACATCTAACTCGGAAATCCATACATCACACACACACACACACACAAGCCATGATCCTCACCATAACACAGTCTTAAACCCTAAAAATATCACAACTTCCATAAACAACTGGAAGAAAGTCAATGCCACGGGGAGCTGGGGGGGCCGGAGGAGCTATATAAGAGGGCCACTCTCCTTCGCACCACGTCACTTCTTCAGCGTCCCTCCTATCACGATGACCTGCAGGGTGAGAGTCCACTCCTGTTTACATCTGTGTCTCTGCGTCTCTCTCTCTTTTTTTCTTATTATCTTGATGTTTCGGTGTCTAAATATAGTAGTCTTTAAATGCTCTCATACTCGATCTGTTTATCTGTATCTCTAAGTCTTCGTATTTCTTTCTGTCTATTGATGTCTTATAACTCTGATATTGTGAAATGTAAATACAGGAGTCTTCAATTATCAGTTTGATAATCAGATCAGTTTATCTCTTGTTGGTCTCTCTGTGTCTGTTTCTTCGTCCTTCTTTTTTTTTTCTAGTATGTTATTTTTACTATATTGTTAATTTTCTCTTCCAACTTCTCCTCGTTTGTTTCATTTCATCTTTTAAATCATATTCTTTTCAGTCTCTTTTCTCATCTTCCTCCTTCTCGTCTTCTTCTTTTTTCTTATTTTATTTTCAACACAATGACAATGTCATTTCACTCTCTATTCTTCTTCCTTCCATTTTCTCCATCACAAACTACTTCCCCTCTTCTTCCTCGTCATTTTTTCCTCCTCTGTAATAAACAATATTTCTCTCTCCTCTTCATCTTCTTCATCTCCTCCTCTACCATACACAATACTTATCTTTCCTCTTCCTCCTAATGACAATAACATATATCACTATCTCTCCCTCCACCTCTATCATAAACAGTACTTTTTTTCATCCTCCTCCTGACAATAACCTCTCCCTCCCCACCAGGTATTCCTTCTAGCCGTGTTGGCAGCGGTGGCGTGCGCTGAGCCTGAAGTCAGCTCCCACGTCAGCATCACCACGGGAGGTCACACCACCTCCCACAGCTCCCACAGGCCCCACGCCCCCGCCCACGCTCCTGTCCCCCACCGCCCCTGCCCCTCACCGCCCAGCCCCTCACCACCCAGCTCCTCGTCTCCCGGTTCATCACGCCCCTGCCCCACGCCACCCTGCTCCTCATCACCCAGCTCCTCACCGCCCAGCCCCCGCCCCTCACCGTCCCGTCCACCGCCCAGCCCTCGCCCCTCACCGCCCCGTCCACCACTCCGCCCCCGTCCCTCACCGCCCCGTCAACCACTCTGCCCCCGCCCCTCACCGTCCCGTCCACCGCCCAGCCCCCGTCCCTCACCGCCCCGTCCACCGCCCAGCCCCCGTCCCTCACCGCCCCGTCCACCATCCATCCCCCGCCCCATCCTACACTCCTGAACCCATTTACAGGCCAACCTACGAGCCAGAACCCACCTACCACGCCCCAGAGCCTACCTACCATGCTCCTGAGCCTACTTATGAGGAGCCTGAGTCTTCCTATGAACACGGCCCACCTGCCCCGACCTATGCTCCTCATAGACCCACCTACGCCCCCAGACCCACCTATGCTCCTCCTACCTCAACCTACGGCCCCACCCATCTCTTCCTATGCTCCGCCAACCCCCTCCTACGGCACCCCTCATCACTAACACTGAGGGAGATGATGTGATTGATGTGTTTCTGTAAGGATTTATTTATCGACGAACTTCAACGAGCATCAATTAAACCTGCAAAAAAAAATGTTGGCTCTGTTATTTATCTTTTTGTGAAACGCGCGCGCACACACACACACACACACACACACACACACACACACACACACACACACACACACACACACACACACACACACACACACACACACACACAGAGAGAGAGAGAGAGAGAGGAGAGAGAGAGAGAGAGAGAGAGAGAGAGAGAGAGAGAGAGAGAGAGTACTGTTTCATCTTCCTCGTTACGTTAGCGGAAGGAAACAGCGTAAAATCTGGTGAAAAATTAATGTTAAGATAAGAAACGCGTCATTTGCAGACCTAAGGAAGAAATGACAGATGGAGGCTTGGCTTCATGTTAGAGAACTGTGGTAATTCATTTAACTATTCATTTATCTATATTCATCATATGATTAATTTAATATAAGAGGAGCAAATTTATGTTAAGAGGCAAATCATGCGCAAATCAAAGGATACGTCCGTAAATACGATGCACTCAATTTTCTGCAATTGAAACCTATTAAAATTTACCTGAGAGAGAGTGAAGATGCACTATTAGACGCTGAATTGATTTTGTATGAAATGCTGCACAGAATAAAGCTTCATCTCAGCAAAGTTTTGAGTTATAGCGAGCTGAGGTCAGGCGTTCTGTTGTTTGTAAAATCAAGCTTTTAAGACTCAGTTTCTTTTCTTGCATTTTTTTTTTCAGTTCATTATTTCTAAGCATATCATGACAACAACGTAAAACTCTCAAGCTTCAAACGAGACCACAATGAGCTTCCTTCGATCAACAGTAAGCTTACATCGCGTGCTGCAAGAGACTAAATGAAAAATGCAAAAAAATATTCAAGAATTTTCACCCATTAAATGTAATCTTAATGGAACCAAATACACACCATCAGACACAGAATTAAATGTACCACTGATATGTGTAACAGACCGTCAACTCGTGCAACGCTTTGAGTAATAATGAGCTGAGTTGGTAATTGTCTGGCAAGGCGCTGCTATAGACGCAGTGTGTAGGTGTTCCGCGCTGGGAGTGTGGCGACGCTGGCTCATCCCTTTTCTGGTTCATTTTGTGTTTGACTAATATCTAATGACTAAAAACGCGAGAGAGAGAGAGAGAGAGAGAGAGAGAGGAGAGAGAGAGAGAGAGAGAGAGAGAGAGAGAGAGAGAGAGAGAGAGAGAGAGAGATACCCTACCGTCACCTCACCCCACACTCTCTACATGGACAGCCACACCACAGCACTGGGGAAGTGGGAGCAATCAGAGAGAAAGGAATCAATGCGAGTCTGGGAGCTGAAAAACCAGGAAGGGGCAAGACAGGACATCAGCAAGCAGTGTGGCGGTGACTGTTGATGAGTTAGCCAGTTACCTAATCTGGCTCTCTTTACTCAGCACATTCCTGCCCTCACTCAGAAATGATTTTGCTGGTAACAAGTGGTGGCATGTTTTCTTTTCTTTTCTTTTCTTTTTTTTCTGTAGGTATCTGGTTATTTTCAGTAAAGGTTTTTGACGTTTTTGAGTTTTACGGTGCTTGTTTCGTCTTAGAAGTTTGGTTTCATTTTCGTTCGTTGAAGTGGCAGAGTTCCATTCACGAAGTGTGGTGGAATCGTGAAGCCATTACCTCTCAATCTCTATATGAAACATACATTCTCCTACAAAAATAGGTAAACAAACAAATAAGAATAGAGGAAACTTTTAACTACATCTTTCATGCCTTTTAATGAAAATTCTCTCTCTCTCTCTCTCTCTCTCTCTCTCTCTCTCTCTCTCTCTCTCTCTCTCATCTACCTGTCTATATCTACGAGAATCTACCTATTTTCCTATCCATCAGTTTACCTATCTGTTTACCTGTCTATCTTTATCCCATCTGTATAACGCCTACAAAAGACAAAAAACCCTAAAAATTCAACTTTTTTTTTTTTCATGTGTTCCTGTCTCACCCTCTCCCCTCCGTGAACTACCACCACTCTCCCAGTCTGGCGGAGTTCTATACATGCTGCTATACTCAGCCATTAATTTCACGGCTATTGCTCAGATGAATTTGACAGCAAGCCTCCCCTATCAGTGGCCTCGCTACACTGAACTTTCTCCTCTACTCTTTCTCTTGCTCAGTCCACCCCTTGTCAAAATAAATGTTACGCTGTTTTGTTCCATTTGTTAGGTCTTTCACTGGTAAAGTTTGAAGAAATTAGTCTTGTTTTCCTTTCCTTTAAGTTTTCCTGTTATTTTTTTTTTTCCTGTTGATTTTTTTTTTTCCGTTTTTATTTTTACTCGGTGCGTTTCCATTTGCCAAGTCTTTCACTCATAAACTTGGAAGATAATAATCATGTTGTCTTTTCCTTCAAGTCTTCGTGGTTATTATTTTTTCTGATTATTTTTTTTTTCTATTTTTATTTTTACTCGAAGCCTTTTCATTTTGTCAAGTCTTTCACTCCTAAACTTTGAAGATATTAACATTGTCTTTCATGGGGATCGCCGTGGTACAGTGGAACCTCGTGCGTTATTGGGTGCAAAGGGTCTTCAGGCGCACGGGTTCGAATCCTGGCCACGGTCCGAGGGTAGGAAGGGCATCAATTCGGGGTAACGGTTCCTAAATACCAAGTCAAAAGTTAGAAGGCACTGTCCAGGCCTGATAAACTAGAGAAACCGAAGGTAAAACCGAAGAAAAATTTTAAGACTTCCTATTTTTTCTCTGTTTTTCCGATAATTTATTTTTTTCTTTTTATATTTTTACTGCATGTTTTTTTTTTTTTTTTCATTTGTCATATCTATTGCTGAATTCAGTAAATATTGTCTTTCCTCCTGTTTTACTACTATTCATTTACTATGTCCAGCATATTCATGTATAACTTGATGCCTTTCCATTTGTCATGTCATCCATAAATTTGTGTAATCTTTTAAAACTCCCTAATGACCCAGTAATAATAATCTGATTGCTAAGCCTATGTCATTAATTTGCTACTTTATTTGAAAACCAATACCTTCCAATATTTTTTTTTTCATTTAGCTTTATCAAGCTTAAACCCATTATTTATTGCTTCATCATGATTACTGAGAGCTATAACCATCACCACCACCACCACCACAACACGCGTCCCACAAACACACATCAGGTGGCTGCCAACATTTTCCTGCTGAACTCATTTCCTTCACTAGTCGCCCTTCACATGCAACACACTCATCATGCACTTGACCCTCGTGGGTATGCGCAGCAGCTCCCTCAGGTAATGAGATGAAGGTTGAACCAGCTTTTTACCTGCAATGCTCTCTGACTTCATGCATCGTTCTCACACATAAAACAGAATATCATATAGTTCATTTTCTCTTCCCAGTATTATAAGGTTTCTATAATTCTCAGCAAAGTAATGATATGAAGAGAGAAGCAACGATCTATTGGCAATGCTTTGTGAATTTTAAATGTATCGTTCTAACAGCGACTTTCATATAGTTTTCTCTCTCTCTCTCTCTCTCTCTCTCTCTCTCTCTCTCTCTCTCTCTCTCTCTCTCTCTCTCACTCTCTCTCTCTCTCTCTCTTCCTGGTGTCATAAGATTTATATAATTTGCATCCAAAGGAGAAGTAGAGGCTCAAATACTTTTAGTGAAAGAAATATTGCAGAAATTGGTACAACATTGGCATTAATCCATCTCGCCTTTTGCTGTTGGCTGTGACTTTATAAACTTCGGGCAAAGTTATGGATACTATAGAGGATAATCAGGAAGTAGGAGAGACAGAGGGAGAGTCGGAAGACAGAAGGTGGAGAGCAGTGATCTACTTTAGGTCTTTAAGTGGTATAGGTGATATAACAAGGGTGATGTAAGGAAAATTATCAGGGTCAGTAATCAGGATTGAACAAAAAGTAATGGGTTTAAACTTGAAAACGTTACATTAAAAAAATAAATAGTAAATAAATAGAGTGGTAGATGCATGGAATGGACTCAATAATCAGGTTGTTAGTGTTGAGTCATTAGGGAGCTTTAAAAAAAATTAGACAAGGCCATGGATAGTAAAGACAGATGCCCTGTGTAAACCTGATGGTTGCTTGCAGCTTCCCTTATTTATCTTATGCCCTTATGTACTTAACTCTTCACTTCCTTCTCTTCCCTCACTTCCTCCACCCTTCTAGTTTTATCTGTTTCTCTTCTATCCTCACATTCTTTACTAGTGCTTTGCTTTTCATCTCCGTTTTGTTCCTCACTTTCCTCTTTGTTCCCTTGTTCATTTCCCAAGTGGTGACAGGCAATCAAGTTAGAGGAGCAAAACATGTACTAATCATCAGGTAGGAAGACACAAGTGAACTGGTGAAAGGCCTAATGAGGTGACCAGGCGGTGAGGTAACCCATCTCACATCGCTGGCGTTCCCTAGTGAACCACGTCCAGGCTTTCCCTTCCACTACACTCTGCTTACTGCGCCTCCTGCTGAATGCACAGGTACACTACGAGTACGTACACTTGGGCCATCACAGCAGCTACTGAATACATCCCCTATGCCTCTCACACGAAGATCAACCACATTACCAATACCTAAAGTGAGCTATGTTATGCTATATTAGGTTAGCCTAGGTTAAGTTTGGTAAAGTTAAGTTAGATTGGGATAGGTTAGATACATTAGATTAGGTTAGGTTATATTAAGTTAGGTTAGGTTAGGTTAGAAGATTAAGATAGGTTAGGTAATGTAATGTAATGTTAAGTAAGGTGAGGTGAGGTGAGGTGAGGTGAGGCAAGGTAAGGTAAGGTAAGATAAGATAACGTAAGGTAAGGTAAGGTGAGGTGAGATATGGTAAGGTAAGATAAGGTAAGGTGCGGTGAGGTGAGGTGAGGTGAGGTAAGATAAGCTAAGGCAAGGTGAGATAAGACATGGTACGAGTACGATAAGGTAATGGCAATACAAGACATGATAATCTTAGGTAAGTTAAAGCTAGGTAAGATATGAAAGTTAAGGTACTACAAGTTAAGGTAAAGAAAGATAATCAAAATAAGGGAAGGTAAGACAAGTTAGTTAAGGTCAGGCAAGGTTACGTGAGATGAGGTAAGGTAAGGTGGCCAAATGTAATCTTACCCCACCATCGTTATAACATCAGAAGGTAGAAATGAAACGCGTCTGATGTCAACCATTGCCTTCCTCACTTGTTTACACAATGAGAGGCCAAAGGAGCCATTACACTCAAGATCAAGAGTAAGGAGGCAGGTGATGAACTTGCCACACTGCCTCCATTACCCACTTCCCAGTACATTACGTCGTCATCGGCGAGGCAAGCGATAACACATTCCACAACCATGAAGGTGAATAAAACAATTGCCCAACCTCTTACCTCAAGCAGTTTCGTCTTCCTCACCGCCATCTCCCTGCCCACCGCCGCCCGCCGGCCACACTCGCCCTAAGCTTGTTCCTGCCGCCTCTCAGTCCCATAGCACTCCACACAGCACATAAGAAAGCAAGCAACACTCCGGCACTCTACTGAATCACTCCATCACTTATAAGCGTCAGTCTTATAGAGCAATGGAACAAATCGTCGGTAACAAATGTCCGTCACCACCACCACCACAACACGCGTCCCACAAACACACACCAGGTGGCTGCCAACATTTTCCTGCTGAACTCATTTCCTTCACTAGTCGCCCTTCACACGCAACACACTCATCATGCACTTGACCCTCGTGGGTGTGCGCAGCAGCTCCCTCAGGTAATGAGATGAAGGGTGAACCAGCTTTTTACTGGCAATGCTCTCTGACTTCATGCATCGTTCTCACACATAAAACAGAATATCATATAGTTCATTTGAGGCGCGCGGTGCAACAACGACGTAACCGTGAATTTTCCATTCCTCGGTTACGTCGTTGTTGCACCGCGCGCCTCATATATTATATGAGGCGGTTACGTCGTTGTTGCATCGCGCGCCTCATTTTCTCTTCCCAGTATTATAAGATTTCTATAATTCTCAGCAAAGTAATGATATGAAGAGAGAAGCAACGATCTATTGGCAATGCTTTGTGAATTTTAAATGTATCGTTCTAACAGTGAATTTCATCTCTCTCTCTCTCTCTCTCTCTCTCTCTCTCTCTCTCTCTCTCTCTCTCTCTCTCTCCCCTTCAAAGCAGGCTGGATGCAATAATCCCTTTCACTTCTACCATTTGTGACAGGAGTTGGGGAGTAGGAGTTGAAAGAACGAGGTAGAAGGTTACGCCCTAGTCTGATGCAAGACAAGTGGGACGCCCTGAGTTAAGGCGACCAAGACACCAATCATTTGTCTCGTATTCTTGGGCGAAATTCAGGTGAGTAGCACAAGTCCATTCCTGTCCAGTACCTATTCATGTGTCTCTCGCCTGGGTAGTGATAGTAATAGTGATGGAGGAGTTACAATAAGAGGCCTAAAACTTTTCTTGTTCAATAACACAAGTCGCGTGTACTTCTGTCCTACGCAACACGCAGCCGTGGGGTAATCTTGACGAAAGTACAAGAAGAAAATTTGTGCAGTGTTGTTTGAAATGCTTAGATAGATGCGTGGAAAGCAAAAAAAGTCGATAAGATCAGGGGTGAAGGAGTAAGAAGAGAAACGAAGGTGGTGGAGGCATCGGAGAAAATTGGCAAGGGAAGATTGAAGTGGAGACTAGACACGTGTAGGAAGATTAGTGCTAGAAATGGAAGTGCAGGGCAGGAGAGGAAGGGCAAGACTGTGTGAAGGAAGCTTTGACATTGTGAGAGGAAGATGTGCATCGCAGGGCTGGAGGAGAGCTGTCCCTAACGCCCATCCTGCATGGCCTCTTTATCTGTCCCTATATGTGTCTATCGATTAATCTATTTATGACGCACTTGATATGTATAACTCCCGTGCGTGATAAATCAGAGGCGTGGCAACAGAGAGCCGACAGTCGGAGCGTGGTGGCAGCAGGGCAGTCCTCCTGCACCACACCAGCACTTCGCGTGGGCCCACTGTGATGCTTGCCTTGAAACACTCCTCTCTCATCAGGGCTACTTTTAGAGGCCACAGAGATGATCAACTGAATGCTCATGAGTTTTTTTTTTTTTTTTTTTTTTTTGCAAATGACAATGTAGAATCCCTGTTCCGATATCAGTAGAATCATGGCATCATCCTTGAAAATCCCATTAACGTCTACTTCTTTTCACTTTTTCGCTTCTTTTCACTAAATACATTGATTCATGTTTTCCTCGATATAAAGATAAAACCAAGAGGCTGAGATGACGCGTTTTTATTCGGGTAATAAATACATTCATAAGCCGGTTATGAAGGCGTGTCGTTGAGCGGGAAGTATCGTCGCCATGGCCGCTGTCAGTCAGCCGCCACGCCTCTCGCGGCGGCAGGAACAAATGAGGCCTGCGGTGGATTCAGGAGTTGCCGTGGAGTCTTCAGTCTAGCCGTAAGCTGGCCTGGGGGTGTAGGAGGGAGCTGGGGCGTGGCCGTAGGAAGGAGCAGGAGCGTGGCCGTAAGTCTGGGGGTACTGGGCCTCGCCCTCGTAGGTGACATCGGCCACGTAGCCTGAGTCGCCGTCCACGTGGTAGGTGACGCGCTGCAGGCGGCCGTCGGGCAGCAGCACGTAGTAGGAGCCCTGTGTGCTGTAGCCGTCGCGCGCCTCCTGGGCACCAAAGTCGTTGCCGCTGTAGTCGTCCTTGACGGCGTACTGGGTGTTGTAGTGCGGCGAGACCTGCGGCGGAAGGGAGGGACAAACTTGAGGCTCAGCGGCCAGGGGGCGCTGCGGCACGGAGCGTGGCGGGCCGGGCAGGACAACAGCCTGCGCCGCGCCGAGCCTCCAGCAGCTGGAAGGCTGTTGATTAAGAGTTAGTGTATTTAGTGTGTACCAGATGAGAACCTAGTGTGATTGAGGAACTTACGTCAGCGTACTGCGCGGGGGCGTGGTAGGAGGGCCTGGGGGCATGGTAGGAGGGCGTGGGGTGAGCGGGGGCGTGGTAGGATGGTGCGGGATGGACGGGGGCGTGGTAACTCGGCAGGTTGCTGGGGGCGGCGAGGGCGGCGACCGCCAGGGTGGACAGCACGGCAACAACAACCTGACGCAGAGAAGGAGACAAGGTGAGGAGTGAACACAGACGCCAGAGTGAGAGTTGTGACGCCGAAGTGAGAGTTGTGACGCCATATTGAGAGTTGTGACGCTAGCCAGTGTGGCGAAGTGAGGCCCACCTGGAGAGACATGGTGGGCGGGGAGCTGCAGCGGCAGTGACTGCCGAGGAGCGGCGCTGCGGCGTTATATAGCGCGGCGCCGTGACGCCCCAGCCCCGCCACACCCTGTGTCACGGCGATGAGGTAAATTTAGACGTCCTTTCATCAATGGATCAGTGGACACACCCTGGCCGTCCGCGCCGCCACACCCGCCACAACACGGCGGCATCCACGCCCCCGCCTCACCCTGCACGCCGCAACACAGCCCGGCTACACCTCAGCGCGCCGCGGCTTTCTCAACAGTCACCGTAGCGTCGACCATGACACATTGAGCGGGTTTTAATGAAGACAAACACCACAAAATATCTTGCAATAACGCAGACCAATAGAGTTGCTATACTTCCCGCCTTCCCGCGCATGGGAGGAAGTGTGTGGGCCATGGGCGGCGTGGGAGCGAAAGTCAACACCGTGACTAAGGAGTAGACGAGCGAGGCTGTTGGCGAGATGAGAGAGAGCCTGTGTGGGATGCTGGCGACGTGCGCGTGGAAAAAAAAATGAAGCAGAGATGAAGTGAGAATGCAGGTTTCTAGTGAACAAATAATCACAGCCTGTAATAAAACACACGCAAGTTAAGCCTTCGCTCTAAGCCGCCTTGCATGTCTCCCTGTTTGCGGTGATGAGCATGGTAAAGAAAACTACAATAAAAGTTACCTAGCTGTCATTACCGAGAGAGAGAGAGAGAGAGAGAGAGAGAGAGAGAGAGAGAGAGAAAGAGAGAGAGAGAGAGAGAGAATGGAAGCAGTTTATTTTGTAACAGACGTAACACCTGCCTCACACATTCACGCCAAGGCACACCCTTAGGGACGCTGCAATGAGCATTACCCACCACGCTCCCTGACGCACACAACACTTGACGCGCCTGCTTGCCTCACCCTTACAAAGACACAACATTGAGGTATTACCAGCGATCCGTAAACAGTGTCTGGTGTCCCTCCCCTATGACAAGACACTAATAGAGACATATTTTTGATCAACTTTGTAGTCCATATTCTCAAGTTTTTCGTTGTCTTATCTCGATTACTTTTAACAGGCTCTACATAAGTTACTGGCGTTTCCATGAGTGTTTCCATGATTTCAGAGATAGTTTAACTCATTTTAGGTAAGTTACGACTTTTAAGGGTGTTTTCATGATTCTAATGGTCTTTTAACAAGCTTTAGTGAAGGTTATACTCGTCTTCAAGAGTGTTTTCATGATTCTAGTAGTCGTTTAACCGACCAGAGAAGTTATTAGGAATACCAAGAAAGATTTCAGTGATAGCTTAACGCGTATTCTGTACCATCAGTGTGGAAAAAAAAAAAAAAAAACATGAAAACTGATATTTGATCTCAGTAGCCAATGCAAAATAAAACTGGCGAGAAAAGAAAGCGTTTAAGAAGGCGTCC
>NC_087175.1:18773392-18775892 GCF_035594125.1 Scylla paramamosain
AGGAAGACAAAACAAGCAAGAAGAGAGGGAAAGAGAATGAGAAAGACACGAAGGAAAAGAAGAAGGAAAAAAAGAGAATTTGTGAATGTAGAAAGAGGAATAGAATAAAGCAATGCAAGGTGGAAAAGGGGAAAAAGAGAGTGGAGAGGTTAGGAGAACGACGGAGAAAGGGAAAGAACAGAAGGAATGAGAGAATGAGAGAGAGAAAGAGGGAGAGAGGAGGAGAAAATAGGGGTGAGATGAGAGAAAAAAAAGGAGGGAGAGTGAGAGTAAGAAGGAAGAAAGTTGGAGAGAGAGAGAGAGAGAGAGAGAGAGAGAGAGAGAGAGAGGAGAGGAGAGAGAGAGAGAGAGAGAGAGAGAGAGAGAGAGAGAGAGAGTAGCTGGATGCGGAAGGGAGGGATGGAAGGGGGGTAGGGAGTACAAGTAATTACCCACAATCCCTGCAATGCGGCCAGCCAGTGAGGAGCGGACAACCACGGGCTTCCGTTTATGACTGCTTCTCTCACCTTGCCTCTCTTCCTCCTCCTCACCATCATCATCATCATTGTTATCATCCTCTTCCTGCTTCTCCTTTTATTTCTACGCCTTTCTCTTTAAATCAGATAGCGCTCTTCGTTTCTCTTTATTTTTTTTTTTCCTGTACACTATTCCTTTTCCACGTTGTTCTAATTTTCATTCTCCTTTTCTTCCTTCTCGTCTTCCTCCTTTTCCCTTGTTTTTTTTTTCGCCATCCTTTCTTTCTCCTTATTTTCCTCGATCTTCCATTTCTTCTCATTCTTCTCATCTTATTCCTTCTTTTCTTTTCCTAATCACTAAATATATTTCTTTTCCACCTTTTCCTCCTTCTACTTCTCCTTTTTCTCCTTTTCCTTTTCGTGTCATTTCGTCATCCCTCCGTTCTTTTATTTCCTTTCGCTCATCTTATCTTCCTCCTCCTTTTTTTCTCTTCCTCCACCAGTATCAGTACTCCTCTTCAGATTAAAAGAACCTTAGTGATGGCTAGGTTTCTCGGCGACTTACTGCTGACCCCGTCACAGTAATGGTAAAAAGAATCGAGTCCTTGCAGAGCAGTTTACCCATCACTATAGTCATCTAGTTAAAATGTACCCCAGTAAGGTAGAGCAAATGCCTTATCAGATGACACAAATAATAGAACTGTATGTAGATTGTATATGGTAGAAGAAGATCTCGTCTTTCTTACTTTCCTTTCAAATTCCATGTTTTTTTTTTTTTTTTTCTCTATACAACACCCTTTTTCCGACCAGCTTTGGTTGGTGGGATGGGGGGGGTTGGGGTTGGGGAGGAGCCTTCTTCTGTACTACCCTATCCCTTCCATCAATAGTTAGAGTAAAATAGTTATCCAAGCAGCCTAGTCAGGACCTCAGGGCCTGTTCCTGTTTGGACTTCCTTTTGTATTTCTCTTCCTTCTCACCTTTCTCCTCTTCTCTTTGCTTTCACTCTCCTCCTCCTCCCTCCCCAACCTCCTCTACTCCTCCGCCTCTTCCTCCACCTCTTTCTGCATCTTCTCACGTTCCTCATGCTTCCAAATCTTTGTGTAAGTACTAATTTTACTTTTCCTCCTCCTCCTCCTCCTCCTCCTCCTCCTCCTCCTCCTCTCCCTCTTCCTGGCGGTGTGGTGAGAGGTTCACGCCGCGGGGAGGGAAGACAGATGGCGCAGGTGAGGCAACCAGGAAGAAACATGTGCTTCTATTTACACCACTCTCAGAGAAAACGGACCCCCTCCTCCACCACGCGGAGTTTCAAGGGATACTTATCTAATCTTATTTTTGTTGGTGGTTTTAGTGGGATTCATATACTGGTATGAAAAGTAATTTGGACCGCGTAGAGAATATAATCTTATTCTGTTCCCTTCCACTTCTTGTTTTTTTTTTTCATGTAATCTGTATAATGATGTGATAATAGTAATAGTAGTTGTTTTTGTTATAGTAGTGTTGGTGGTAGTAGTGGTGGTGATGATGGCAGTAGTAGTAATAGTAGTAGTAGTAGTAGTAGTAGTAGTAGTAGTGGTAGTAGTAGCAGTAGCAGTAGCAGTAGTAGTAGTAGTAGTAGTAAATATAATAATGATAATTATGAAAGAAATAATTATAATAGTAATAATGATAATGAAGGCGATAATAGATGATGATGAGGATGATAATGATAATAATAATAATAATAATAATAATAATAATAATAATAATAATAATAATAATAATAATAATAATAATAATAATATTAATAATAATAATAATAATAATAATAATAATGATGATGATGATAATAATAAAAACAAAAATAATGATAATAATAATAATAATAATAATAATAATAATAATAATAATAATAATAATAGTAATAATAATAATGATAATAATAATAAAAATAACAATTATTATTATAATTATTATTATTATTATTATTATTATTATTATTATTATTATTATTATTATTATTATTACTGTAAATAATAATAATAATAATAATAATAATAATAATAATA
>NC_087175.1:18780892-18793392 GCF_035594125.1 Scylla paramamosain
GTGCGTGTCTTCAGATTACGGTGCTGGCGGCGGTGGTGGCGGGGTGCTTGGGCCGCCCTGACGACATAATCATCCACTCCGGCCCGTCCTTCAGCGCCCCGATCCACTCCGCCCCTCCACCCGCCACCAGGAGATCCCACGCATCCTCCACCACTATCTCCCCGACCTACAGCCGCCCAACCATCCGCCTGGACACCGCGCCGAGGCCGCAGCCGACCATTCATCAGGAGGTTGACATCACAGTGTACGAGGAACCGAGAGAAACATATCTAGTCCCTACCACTGCTAGGCCGCCGCTCCCTCGTCCTCACCCGACCCTTCCTCCCGTTCCTCGCCCTGTCTACGCCTCTCCACCACCACCACCACCACCACCACCACCACCTCCTCCTCCTCCTCCTCCTCCTCCTCCTCCTCAGCCTGTCTATGCCTCCCCACCTCCTCAGCCTGTCTATGCCTCCCCACCTCTTCATCCACCCCCTTCTCCTCCCCCTCATGCTCCTCTTCCCCCACTGGTAAGGCGCAGAAGGCCAAGACTCAGACGTATACGCCCAGTTCGACTTCCAAGACCACATTCTCCTCTGCCTTTACCGCCTCACCTTCCTCCCCAGCCGTCTCATCCGCCGCCGCCTCAGCATCTCCCCCCCATCCACCCTGAGCCGTACCTGCCCCCCGTGGACGACTACCAGGTGAGGGTGTGGCTGTAGTGTGATGGGTGGTGGTGTGGATGTGGCGATGGTGGTAGTGGGGGTCTTAATACTGATAGCTGTGATTGTGATGGTATTCATGATGTTGTGGTTACTGGTAATGATTTTGTTGTTGTTATAGTGGTGGTGGTGGTGGTGGTGGTGGTGGTGGTGGTGGTGGTGGTGGTGGTGGTGGTGGTGGTGGTGGTGGTAGTAGTAGTAGTAGTAGTAGTAGTAGTAGTAGTAGTAGTAGTAATAGTAGTAGTTGTTGTTGTTGTTATAGTAGTAGTAGTAGTAGTAGTAGTAGTAGTAGTAGTAGTAGTAGTAGTAGTTGTTGTTGTTGTTATTGTTGTTGTTGTTGTTGTTGCTACTGCTGCTGCTACTACTACTACTACTACTACTACTACTACTACTACTACTACTACTACTACTACTACTACTACTACTGCTGCTGCTGCTGCTGCTGCTGCTCCTACTACTACTACTACTACTACTACTACTACTACTACTACTACTGTTGCTGCTGCTGCTGCTGCTGCTGCTGCTACTACTACTACTGCTACTTCACTACTTCTGCTATAGCAGCAATATAAACTACAACAACAACGACGACAACAACAACAAGAACAACAACAACAACAACAACTGCTACTACTACTACTACAACTACTACTATTACTACTACTAAAACTACTACTAATACTACCACTACTGCTACTACTACTACTACTACTACTACTACTACTACTACTACTACTACTACTACTACTACTGCTGCTGCTGCTGTTGCTGCCACCACTATCATTATTACCATTATCACCATTACTGATGATGATGACGATAATGAGAATGAGATTGACGATAATGATGAATATGCTATGACATTATCATCTTCATGCAACAACAACAACAATAAAAATAACGACAACAACGACAATAACAGCAACAACAACAACAACAACAACAACAACAACAACAACAACAACAACAACAATGATAACGCTCAACATTTATACACTGACCAGAAGAATCATTCGACGTTACTCAGGTAAAATATTTCTGCCACATTAATCCAAAAGTTTATTCAGCAAAACAGTCATGACATTTCTATCTACTACTTAAAAAACCTAAAATCTACGTCCATTCTTGCTGAGCTTCTTCTCTATGCGGCTCTATCTACTTATGTTTATCTATTACTCTGCATTTTTACTGCTATCTTAGTTTGTTTTTACTAAATGTAATCTCCATTTTGTTAATTCTAAGCTCCTTTTTTATTCACACTATTTATTTATCTATATATTTTCTAGTCTAACCTAACTTAACCTAATTTAACTTAATCCATGACTACCATTGTCTGATCTGTATGTCAACATCCTGCAAGTTTCCAACAGTAGTCATTTCAATCACCAGTCATTTCAATTACTATTCCAGCCCCGACAAGATCAAGACCTCTCTTGCTAAGAATCTTCTACCAATTACTATGTTCCCTTCACTTTCGCTTCCTCGAGATAAAAACACGCTTACCATATCATTAAACCATTTGTATTCTTGATCAAAATTTTACGTAAGATGCGATAAAGTTAATGACTGAAAAGAGAGAGAGAGAGAGAGAGAGAGAGAGAGAGAGAGAGAGAGAGAGAGAGAGAGAGAGAGGAGAGAGAGAGAGAGAGAGAGAGAGAGAGAGAGGAGATTATTGAAGGATGGAAAAAAGAAAGGGGAGGTAGACAGAGATGAGGGAGGAGGAAGGAATGGAAAGGTGAAATAAGGAGAGGTTAACATATATTACATCTCTCTCTCTCTCTCTCTCTCTCTCTCTCTCTCTCTCTCTCTCTCTCTCTCTCTCTCTCTCTCTCTCTCTCTCTCTCTCTCTCTCGTACATGTGAAGTTATATAGGTAACCCTAGAATATCAATGCTGTCATTATTTACCCACATTTTACACCTCACTCTAATATCTTTAATAATGAAGGTATTTTTCTCACCATTGCACTCAGGTGTACAGTAATCCTTCCTGTTTTATTGACACAGGATACAATGAACAGTTGGCCCAAGAAGTGATGTCACAGTCCTTTCAATTCCATATCTATAAATGAAAGGCAATTTATTATATGGACCAATGAAAAAATATATATTAAAAGTTCTACAGAGACTTAAAAGAATTGAAAATGTGATGGGTGAGGCTACGAGTAGTTATATGATTCCGACTTTTTTTGGTTGATGCATCTTATTCAGGATTGTGTCACTTCTTTTGAGTAGATATACAAGTAGCTGAGGTAATTACACCAAGGACTGTTTCTATACGTGTGAAGAACGTTAGCCAAGAGGTACAAAAAACAGGCCATTCAATTTCCTTTCCCCGAACAATTGAACAGAGGAGGTTTCAGACTAGGTTGACTAATTTGCTTCCAGAAGTGTTTTAAAGATCAACGCAAACTGACAGACGATAGAATGAGAGAGACACACAACCAGACAGACAGGACAACAGTGCAGTTTTTATTGATACTGAGATCAGTAGCGTGGATTGAGAGAGGTAGAATACGAAACAGAGAGACAAGCAAACAGGGGAGGTTTAATTGAATCTAAAGGAACCATTGCTATCGGACTCGTATCCTTAAATGCTTCGGTGTTTTACCTGAGTAACATTTAGTCCTAGTGGAAATTTTCAATATTTTAGATACTTTACATGACAATTTTGCATTATTTATAGGAGAAAATATCATGAGAACTATTAATTATCTTTGTAATCTTTGAATTTTTTTATTTATTTATTTTTTTAGAGATTTCAATGCGTTTAAGAATATGAGCCTTAATACCGCTGTTATTAATAGCATTTCTACCTCAAAAAATTATCGTACAATTTATCTTAAGCACTGGTGAGGACAGACATGCAGTGAGAGAAGCTGAACCACAGACACTTCAAACAGGAGTGCTTTTATTGACAATTGTAAAGTCTACCCTGAGTTGCAGCACTCATATATAGAAAACACGAGTAATTTTTTACCCGACTCATTACTTTTTCCTCCAGTGTGTGAGACATGGACGCAAGACACAGGTTATAAGGTTGTGGAATATAAGAAAGATTATGGCTGGTGGAGGAAAAAATGACTGGTTGTAAATGAATAAAAAAAGAAAAGGATGTAAAGGAAGAAAGAATCGTTGTAAATGAATTCTCACTCAGATTACTACTACTACTACTACTACTACTACTACTACTACTACTACCACTACTACTACAACCAGAAACAAAGACACAATAAAAACAGGGACTACTTCTACTACCACCACCACCATCACCACTACCACTACTAGACACTAACCCATCACTATCAATATCATCACTGCCATAGTCATCATAACGCCACTTTCTTCCCTAAAAACACACTCTCGTTTCCACACTTTCACTAACCTCCTTCCCGTGGACTCCTTCTCTCTTTGCTCTATTTTATTATTAGTTCCTTATTGCATTTATTCTTGTCTTACCACACACGTCATCTTCTCTCATATCGCTTGCTACCAGATATGCTGTTCTTTCTTTTTCTACCTTCCTGTGTTTCTCTTCTTTTTTTTTCTCCACACATTGTTGACTCACTCTCTTTTCTACTCTATTTTGTCATTAGTTCTTGATTACCCTCATTCTTTTCTCGACCGCATCTTGTTTTTCTTCGTATCACTTCGTTATCGCAGTCTAATATTTTTTTTTTCTTTCTTTGATTGTCTTTTTTCTCTCTCTTATTTTTTTTTAATTCTTTGCTTCGCTTTCTTGTATCCGTTTTCTCCCTTTCCTTCTTTGATTAGTTTTCTTCTGTCGCCATTTTTTCCTACTTATCTCTTCTCTATGTTTCTTAATTCTCTTTTTCTCCTTCTTGTATCTATTTTATTTTCCTTTCTCTCCTTAATGATTTCCTGTTATAGCTCTCATATTTATTTCTTCTGTACTTCATTAATTTTCTTCCCTCTTTTTTTTCTTCTACTATCACAGTTTCCTTTCTCACTTCTCTCCATTTCCCTTTTCTCTCTTCCTATCATATTATTTCACCATTCCTGTCTCTCTTTCTTTTTCCTCTCACTTGCACCTCTCCTTTTTCTTCACCTCTTCTCAAACTTAATCACCTTCAAATTCTCTCTATTTTTCTTATCTTCATTTCTCTTTTCCATCCATCTTCCTCTTCCTAGTCATTCTTTGTCATCTTCCCTTTCTCTCTTTTCTTTATTATGTTCATTTCCCTTTCCTCTTCTCTTTTCCTCTTCCTCCTCATAGCACACCTGGTTATATCTGTTCTCTCTTTTTTGTCTCTCTTTTTGTTTCGTATCTCGTGTCATGTAATTATCAGTTTGCTCCAGACACTTCCTCTCTTGTATGAAATTTTGTCTAATTGTCACCAGAATATTTATAATAATGGGTTATGATTTTTCTTGGTTTTGTCTGTAGTACATTCTCTCTCTCTCTCTCTCTCTCTCTCTCTCTCTCTCTCTCTCTCTCTCTCTCTCTCTCTCTCTCTCTCTCTCTCTCTCTCTCTCTCTCTCTCTCTCTCTCTCTCTCTCTCTCTCTCTCTCTCTCTCTCTCTCTCTTACAAAGCACCAAAAATAAGAGGACCATCATCTTTAAATCAGGTCATTTTCCCAACCCACACAAAGCATCAATATCAAATGAAACACAACACAACAATTATTCACATTCTTCAAATAAATCAGCTGCACTTTGATGAAATGACGAGAAAGGTTAAAGAAACACACACACACACACACACACACACACACACACACACAGTCCCTCATCTTTTCTTTCTCTCTTTTCACCATTTCGCATTTCTCTTTTCGTCAATCCTCCAATCATAATCTTTAATAATTCCCCGTCTCTCTTCTTTATTCTTCTCATTTCCCTTATTTTCATTTTTCTCTCCACCTCACGCTCCTTAAATAAATAACGAGGGAGGATACAGAAAACACATATATTGCTCCTTATCTTTCATTTCTCTCTTTCCCCAACTCCCCACTTCTCCCCTCTCTACCGTCTCATTCTTTTCTCCTTCAAACAAATTACCTGGAAGCGAAAAAATGAGAAAAGATGTACACTCGTAAACACACAAATCCTCATCTTTCCGTTCCTTCTTTCCTCAATTTCCCATTTCCTTCCTTATCTCTGTCTTTCTTCTTTTCCTCTCATTACCCTTATTCCCCTTTTTTTCTCCTCACGCTCTTCAAATAAATGAGTGACACTTTAACGAAATAACGAGAGGGGTTAAGGAAACACACGCACACATACTTGAGCGAGAGGAGTGAAAGTGACGAGGCAGCCCAGAGGTGATCATTACGTTAACGGGAACACCTGTTGACGCTGTAAGTTCTTAGCCACCCTTTTACTACTTAATGCCGCGTTCCTTCCCCAGACATCCAGACAAGATCTCTTCCCCCATTCTCTTCTCTCCCGCTCGACCCGGAAGACTAAATGAGCTGCAGTTTCCGGGAGTATTGGCAATTATGGTGTTTGATACTTAATGGTGTCTTGTAGTGTTATGTTGATAGTGTGTGTAAACTCGGCTTTAACTTACAGATTTCTAAACTGTGGAGGTAATTGTGGTGTTTTGATTGCCGATTATTGTGTTGTGTTTTTTGTCTGTATAAAAACGCCTGATACTCAAGGTCGCTCAGGGAAGTGTTGTGTTATACGAGATGTTTCTGATAAAAATGTTGTGTTAGGCAAATACTTTCACTTTTTTTTTTTTTTTTTTTATAGACTGCAGAACTTACATTTATTTTTTTTTATTCTCTTTAGTTTTCATTTCTTACCATCTTCTTTTTTCTTCTTTAAAAATCTTCATTCTTTTCCCTTTCTTTCATTCTCTTTGCCTATTTCTTTGTCCTTTCATTTTCGTTTGCTTTTTTTTTTCCTTTTGCCTTTCCCTCAATACTCCTTGCTTATTATTTTTTTCTCATTTACTTCTCCACTTTTCAGTCACCTTCCATCCATTCCATTCCATTTCTTTAGCAGTTAATTACTTCACATATTAATGCTTATTCAATTTACTTCACTTTTCAGTCACCTTCCCTTCATTTCCTATCGTCTATTCCTTCAGCAATTCATAAGTCCATGCATGTATTAATTTATCTTCGATGCCTTACTCAAATTCTCTCATCTCCCACACGCCGCGTGCTTCACTCTCCCTCTGTCTCTCACCCAGGAACAAATGGTTTACGAGTTTGGCTAGACGTGAAGAACTCTATCTTATTCACTCTCCTTACTAAGACAGGAGGGACCGTAACTCACTCTCTTATCTGATTGTTATTGAGGTGGGGACGAGCCAGGTTATAGCAGGAGAACTATATTTCTGTAACGTTTCAACAGTTGTCTTCCTCGGAGAGTACAGACAGCTGCCGAAACGTTAGAGAAGTAAAGTCTTCCAGGTATATCCTGTGTTTCATTACCACCACAGTACCACTCACTTGTCCAGATCTATACGCCTCTCTCTCTCTCTCTCTCTCTCTCCTCTCTCTCTCTCTCTCTCTCTCTCTCTCTCTCTCTCTCTCTCTCTCTCTCTCTCTCCCAACCACGTGCTTCCCTCTCTTCCCCTCAGGAACCAATGCCCTACGACGTGAAGAGCAGCAACTCACTCTAACACATCTAATCTCTCTCCTGCCACATTTTTCCCCAACCACGTGCTTCCCTCTCCCCTCTCTCCCCCAGGAACCAATGCCATACGGGTTCGGTTACGACGTGCGGGACGAGTACACAGGTGCTAACTACGGCCACCGGGAGTCCAGCGACGGCTATCTCACCGAGGGAGAGTACTACGTCCCGCTCCCAGACGGCCGGGTGCAGAAAGTGTCGTACTACGTGAACGGCGACTCAGGCTTCGTGGCCCAAGTGTCCTACGAGGGAGAGGCGGCCTACCCTGCCTACTACCAACCAGAGGAACCGTACCCTGCTTATCCCTTCACTACAGAGGCGCATCCCCTGCCATCACCAGCACCGCAGTACCATCCTCCCCCTCCTCATCATCCGCCTCCTCATCCTCCGCCTCTCTCTTATGCGTAGATGAGTGACCGCGCTGTCAGTCTTGCCAATACCCTGACCACTTACTGTCTCCTCCCTGTAGCGGCGCCGTGTCTCGTGATGGCGTGATAGTGTAGTCTCCCTGCCAGCGCCGCGAGCTCAAAGTTACTCGTACAGAAAATTATATGTACTAGGCATGCGTTGTGGCTTTCCCGTGACGAGTTTACTCGTATGTGGTGAGTAGACACAATAGGTACGTGTGACTCAAGGTTTAGCTATGTATCACATTAAGCCACATTAGAGCATCACATTTTGAGATTGAGCAAGAATTTTTTTTTCTTTTTTATATAGTGACATGGCTTAGAAATGTGATATTTAGCTAACACTTTTCCTCATATTTTCTTAATCATTCTTTTGATATCTCTTTGGGGACTGGCACCTTTAGCGGGCCTTTTTGTCAGCCTTTCGTTGCCCTAGGCCAGAGCTCCTCTTACACACAAAAACTGAGTGTTACAAATGTTTATTTAAAACAAGAGCTGCGACTCATGCTTAGTACGGAATATAGTAACTTTGCGCACTATGTGACTCTGTGCACGCGATCACGGCAAGCCTCCCAGCCCTCTAGTTCTAGTCATCCTAGGTAGGCCCTCGTCCACAAGTATACGCTCTTTGTAAGTCTTGCCTTGTAAACGTGACTCGAACCACGTCCACCAATCAGAGGTAGATTTTAGAAACTGTTAGTTAATCACGTGTGTGGGAGGGAAGGAAGGAGTGGATCGGTTAAAGAAGATCAGATTAGAAGGCTTGAAGGGGAGAGAATGAAATGGTTAATCTAAATGATAAGGTATACTGAAGGGAAATGATATGGTAGTCAACCCATAAACTAGCCAAAGACGCACTCGAAGAGGATAGAATAAGACACTTTACTCATTTAATCAAATTTAAAAATGTCCTTTGAACGGGAATAATGCGACAGTTAACCAGTAAACTGACCTAAAAATGCGTCCTTTAGAGAATGTAATGAGATGCTTTATCCCTTCAATTAACCCAAACATGTACTTTGAGTGAGAATAATACAATAGTTTGCCCGTAAAATAACTAAAGAAGCTCCTAGAGAAGAAATGGGACAGGAGTTATCGTTCTCTCCTATTAATATCAACGCGGCACACACATGCACGACTCGCTGGCCCTGTGGTAAAGTCCTTCACTATCCCATCACTGGCCTGGTTGAGGTTCGCGCGCCTGCCAAAACTGCTCAAGATATTCACTGAGCAAGAGAACGAGGCGTGTGGCGTATGAGAAGTCTCATCCAAGCACAGAGGAGCTTGAGACTCTCTCGGGAGGGCATAGTTGGCAATCACAAGTCCTCATTCTCACTAGTAAGATTCTCAAGAACGTGGTAAGTTACTGTCAAGTCATCACACAGCTGTCCAGTGCTTCCTCCCGCTAAGGCATCACCGTGTTAAGTCTCCCACTCATGCAAAACCCAACTAACTCACGTTAATATCTATGTGAAGCCGTCGATTCACCTTCTAGTACTTAACAACACTCATTACCTTTTCAGACCACTCAATTTCTTTCCCAGTGATCCATTCTATTCGGCCAGCCTCCCCAGTCCACTCAGTCTTAAGATCTAGCGGTTGGTTAGATTTAGTTCCCTCTCCAATTCCCATCCAAGTGCTTCCTTATCTTAGACACCATTCACCCCAGTCCCACTCAGCCTTCCCAGCTTACGCAATTGGTGTACTAGCTCTTCATTCCTCTCACTTCCTCATCCCACTCAGCCTGACCCATCCAGTCAATCCTATTCAAGTGTTACACCTCTCAAAACGCCCCATTCTTCTCAGCACCCTAGTTATTCATCTACCATTATAACTATTTCACTATTTTTTCATCAGTAACAGGTGGATGAAAGTTGAAAATATCCCTAGCACTGAGTTATGAATAATTACAATGTGTTCTATGCACTTTCTCTTCTCTTCCTTCCATTCCTCTTGGACACCCAGACCAGTTATCTAACCTAGTCACTTCTTCTATAACTATTTCTACTCTTTTTTTAATTAATAAGAGGTGACTAAAGCCTGAAAAATGTCCATAGCACTGAAATACGAGTCATTACAGTATTTCATTCTCTCTTTCTCTCTTTCTTTCCTCTTACACACCCAGACCAGTTACCTAACACTCTCAGCTCCGGTCCCTACAGTTGCTCCCCCTAACTGTGTGTTGCTCCAGTCTCGCGTCACGTTATTGTTACTGTTGCTGCTCCGTTGTGTTGCTGTTCCAAAGGTTGTCTCGTCTCCCGCTTGCCACTTCACTGCTCCGCGTTCCTTCTGTTGATACCGTGACCCAGTGTTGTGTTGTTTTGTGTTGTTTACTTTTGTGTTTCTTAATAAAGTGAAGGAAATATTTGTCTGTGTTTTTTTTATTTATTTATTTATTTATTTATTTTGCTTTTTATTATCTGAATTATTGGTGTATAGTGTTTTATTTGTGTTTTATATACTTTTTATTTTATTTTCCTGGGTTCATATCGTACCTCTCTCTCTCTCTCTCTCCTCTCTCCCTCTCTCTCTCTCTCTCTCTCTCTCTCTCTCTCTCTCTCTCTCTCTCTCTCTCTCTCCACTAAATACTCATTGATAGCTTGAGAATCTCCTGTCAGCCTCACGTCTTTCTCTTATTTTTACCGTAACTTATCTTCTCTCTCATCTTCCCCCATCATCTCTCCCTCTCTCTCTCTTTCAATACCACATTAATAACTATGATCTCTTCGTATCATCTCTCTGTTGCTTCCGATTATCTTCCCTCTCTCCTTTCTTACCTCTTATATTTTTCCTTCTCATCTCCTCTTTTATTGCAGTTTCTCTCATTCTATTTCCTTTGTTTCTCTTCTGCTTCCCCCATCATCCTTTCCTCCATCCTTTCGCAACAGTAAAGAAAAGGTAAGTTATGGTATTCTCTTTACCTTATCTCTCATTTATTGTGAATTTTCTCCTTCTCTTCTCTCTTCTCTCCTTCCTTCCTCTCTTCCCTCATTCCATTTCCATCTGTCTCTGTTCCCTCTTTCTTTCAAAACATAAACAACTTCCCACAAGAACATGACCCCCTCCTCCTCCCTCCTCCTCCTCCCTCCTCCTCCCCCTCCTCCTCCTCCTCCTTCCTCCCACTCCTGTCTCCCTACCTACATGCAGTCTCTCTCTCTCTCTCTCTCTCTCTCTCTCTCTCTCTCTCTCTCTCTCTCTCTCTCTCTCTCTCTCTCTCTCTCTCTCTCTCTCTCTCTCTCTCCAACCACCATCCACTCTTCCGTATTTCCCTTCACTCACTCCCTCTTTCTTTCCTCCTCTCCTCTCCACTCCCTCCTCTTTCTTTTTTCCACATCTTCCCTCCACTCCATCTCCAATCTTTCCCTTTCTTCTTCTTCTTCTTCTTCTTCTTCTTCTTCTTCTTCTTCTTCTTCTTCTTCTTCGAGAGAGAGAGAGAGAGAGAGAGAGAGAGAGAGAGAGAGAGAGAGAGAGAGAGAGAGAGATTTGTGGAATGTCATAATAACGAAAATGATGATGATGATGATGATGATGATGATGATGATGATGATGAAAGGAGTCAGACATAAGGAGATGTGTGAGCAGAGAGAAAAACAATGTGGTAATGGAGATGTATAGAGCAGTAAGTTTAGAATGGGTTACGATAATGGTGAGGATTAGAAAAAAAAAGTTTGAGAGTAAGCAATAAGAGTTAATGTAGAAGTTAGTAACGTGTACACGAGTATATGTAATTTCCTGTACGAGCCCACTAACTTTTCTCTCTCCCTCTCTTTCCCATAAAAAAAAAAAAACTAAGGACAACAAAACGTGAAAAAAAAAACATTAAAAGTACAGATCTCTTAAGAGAAACACTCCAAAACCCAGAAATTACAACAAAAAGTCTCACAAGAACAAGGGAAGCTGCAGGAAGCCACCAGGACTACACGTGAAGAGGGAGGGAAGAAATGAAAGGAGACGGTAAAGGGAAGGAGGAGGAAAGTAGAAGATAGAGGTACGGAAAAAGAAAGAGATGAGAGGTTAGAAAGGAGGGAAGGAGGGAGGAAGGGAGGGAGGGAAAGAAGAGGATGGAGAGAAGGGAAAGAGGGAGAGGAGAGAGTAAAGAGAGGAACGGAGGGAGAAGAGAGACTGGAGAGAAGGGAAAGAGGGAGAGGAGAGGGAACAGGGAGAGAGGGAGGGAGGGGAGAGGGTGGAATGGGAAGGGAAAGAGGGAGAGGAGAGGAGGGTAGAGGTAGGGAGGGAGGGAGTAATGGCCTCAGAGCGCCACACCCACTTCCTGAATCATTGAGTCACTCACAGGAGGAAGTCTTGCAATCTCTCTCTCTCTCTCTCTCTCTCTCTCTCTCTCTCTCTCTCTCTCTCTCTCTCTCTCTCTCTCTCTCTCTCTCTCTCTCTCTCTCATCTCTCTCCTATAAAGACGAAATAGATAGGTATATAGATAGGATGAGAGAGAGAGAGAGAGAGAGAGAGACTGAGGGGGAGACGGACTTATTGAAGAAAACGAAGCATAGTGAATTCCTGTACAACTCTTATATTCCTGACACTCTCCGCCATCGTCGACTCAAACAGCATGAAGTCTATAGATAATAAGAATAATATGACAGTAAGTATTGAATTAAGAAAGACAGGTAAAGGAGGAAGGCAGACCATAAACTATACGTGGAATTTAGTGGAATGAAGTCTATAGAGGGTAAGAATATTATAAAGGGAAGCACCGAGTTAAGAAAGATAGATGAGGAAGGAAGGTAGAACATAAACTAATGGATGCAATGAACGAGAAGATAAGGTATAAT
>NC_087175.1:18798392-18805892 GCF_035594125.1 Scylla paramamosain
GAGAGGAATCAAAGCCTGTTGTTATTGTCACTGCCATTCCTGTTGACTCGAGTGAAATTCTGACAGCAGAGACACAACCTGATCCACAGTCTGAACAACACTTCGAGTCACGAATTGAGTTACTGCCAGAAGAGTCCAGCGAGATTTTTGAGTCATTAGATCTTGAGTCACTGTATCCTGAGACCCTGAAGATTATCACTCCAAGTACCCCTAGTGTCCCCAGTACGGACCCTCCCCATTCCACTCTAGTCCCGCCCACGTCCCCCACTCCAGCAACTGAGACTCCTACAGTGGTCAACAAGCCGGTGTTCAAACGGATAACCACCCCATTTCCCTCCAGTCTAGCCCCTTCCCACCAGGACCCCACTCAAGATACCTCGTTCAAAGCCTCCCCGTTAGAAAGTGATGTTTTTGGGGCTAAGTTCTTCCAACCTGAAGCAGTCAAGCATTCCTCAGACAAGACTGCATTAGACAAGAGTGTGTTTGATAAGTTTAAGCCTTCCACATTCAAGCCTGCCTCGTTCAAGCCTATTTTCGTGTCCAAGAATGCTTCCTTGAAGACTACTACATATTGGCCTGCTACTGAAAATCCTGAAACTTCTCAGCTTGAGACTTCTCAGCCTGAAATTTCACAGCCTGCAGTGCCTCAGTCTAATCCTACTCAGCCTGCAATTCCTCAGTTTGCTCCTCTCCAGCCTGCAACCTCTCAGCCTGCTCCTCCTCAGCCTTCTCTTCCTCAGCCTGATGCCCCACAGTCTACTGTTCCTGATCCATCTTCTCCTCAACCTACTCCACCTCAGCCTTCTCCTACTCATCTTGCTCTTCCTAACTCATCTCCACTTCACGTCCAGCCTCATTTTGCTCATCACCAACCTTCTCCTCCCCAGCCTTCTCCTCCCAGCTCATCTTCACTTCATGTCCAGCCTCATTTTGCTCACCACCAGTCTTCTCCTCAGCCAACTCTTCCCAACTCATCTCTATTTATTGTTCAGCCCCATCCTACTTATCCCCAGCCTCCTCCACATGCATCTCCACTCCTTGCCCAGCCTCACCCTTCCCAGCCACACCTTCCTAATCCTTCGACCCCACACAGTAACGCCCAAAAGACTCCCTCATCCCAGAGTTCAACGGGAGGCAGACAAGAGGACTCCATCTCGTCTAACTTGGTGCTATCAGGCTTTGGGAAGGTGAAGCCTGTACAGCATCTTCACCCAAGCCCTGTGCAGCCTCAGCCTATATTCCAATCCCTACAGCCCATTAATACTCATCCTAACAGTGATTCTGATAACGCTCTGGGCTTTGTTGTCTCTCTCGGCCCTCTCACCCTCCTCACGTCTCCGTCCAAGACATCCCCGACTCTTGTCTCTGTGCATGGAAGTTCCCCGTCTATCTCCGGAGTTCAGGAAAAGAAAGGACGTTCCATTGATGCCCCGTCGCTGTCCCCGGCATCCTCCAAGAAACATTTCAGCCGCTCCCATTCGTTTGAGCATCTCCATCCAGTGTTCAAGACGCAGCCTCGCCATCTCTCAGAGGAAGGGGACGAGAGCAGGTCCATATCTTTCTCTGTCAACCCTCCAAATGTCGCCTCTAAGCTAACCTCAAGTATCGCCACCAAATCCAGAGGAACTCCTACAACGATCACTTTCAACGTGCCTCGACCTGCTGCTGAACGACAAGAGGCAAAGAAACATCAAGACAAGGAAGAGAATGGACAGAAAGAGGTGGGTCGTTCTATTCCCCACCCAAACAGTGCTCCGCTACGCTTTGGTCAGCCACGTGTTACCACAGATGCAAGATCCGCCAGGAGAGTGCACAACGCCGCCCCGCCACATCCTATCGCCCCGCAGGGAAAAGCTGTCCCGGCACCGCTGCCCCACGGCCCTTACCATGCCAAGGTGAGAATACGCTACCGTCCTGTCTTTTTAAATGTTCATATTAAGATTAGGAAGAGTTAAATAGAGTAAAAGATGATGATTTCACACACACACACACACACACACACACACACACACACACACACACACACACACACACACACACACACACACACGAGAAACATGACCACACAAATATAATTAAAATCCTGTATACTATAACCACATACTCATAAACTCGATAAATAACCGTATACTATCAATGCCCCATCCCGCCACGCCCCGCCCCTCACCTCCTCCCCCCTGCAGCACCCAGCGCAGTACGAGTTCAGTTACCAGGTACAAGGCGGGGACGGCGGCTCCCCCTTCGGTCACACAGAGAGCCGCGCGGGGCCGGAGACACGCGGCTCCTACACCGTACCGCTTCCTGACGGCCGCATCCAGAGAGTGACTTACTACGTGAGCGGCGACTCCGGGTACATGGCGGACGTGACTTATGAGGGCCAGGCCGTGTACCCGCAGTACAAGCCTGCAGCTTACAGAACACATCCCACTCACCACGGCCCCGCACCAGCTAATCCTGCACCGCCACGCCAGCCTACACGGGCCTACAGATCAGAGCCAGTACAGCCTATACCTGCCCACAAATCAGAACCCATACAGCCAGCAGTCCCACAGCAGTATGCCTCAGAATCACATCTCCAGCCTGTACAATTTGTCGAGTCTCCGAGAACTTATAGATCTGTGCCTCAGCGCGCCACTTCCTACGTGTCCTCTTCAATGTATAAGATTGACCTGCCTTACCAGCCTGCGTCTTGGCCGGCAGTCTAATAGTGTAACAGAAGCTGTCATTATTCTAAGCCGCCTCGCCCCGTCCAGTTGTTTTGTGTGATGTTGATCATGTTAATAAGAATAAAAGTTGTTTGTTACTAGAGAGTGGATCCATTAAGTCTTGAGTCATAAATGGTGTGAGAGAGAGAGAGAGAGAGAGAGAGAGAGAGAGAGAGAGAGAGAGAGAGAGAGAGAGAGAGAGAGAGAGAGAGAGAGAGAGAGAGAGATTCATTCATCCATACATCCATACAGACAGATACACATAGACACACTGGCAGAACGACTGCTAGATACACAGACAAATAGACAGACAGACAAAAAAAGACAGACCTAAATAGAGAGAGAGATAGACAAACAGACAGGCAGATGTTTCATGACCGTAACACTCACTAAACAAATACTAATATTAAAACAAAACAAACCATAAAACATAACTAGAATTCCCAGCTGTTATAATTCAAACAGACCATAAGAAAAAAAAAATAGACACATACAAACAGAGAGACAGGTAAAAAAAAAAAAAAAAAAGAGACGCTACTGTATCAGAATCTCTCTTTCAACATTCCCCTTACAGCATCATGCGTGACTCAAACACCGTCGAGACTTGAAACTGTAAATCATTTCTCTACACACAGCAAGCCAAGCCTGTCAGTCATTGCCACGAAGACTCTGCAGCAACATACAACACAACTATTGACTGACAGGAGGTGAAAGAGAGAGTGGTTGTCAGTCACGCTAGGACCAAACAGTGCAGCTTCTCACATTGTCTAGTATGGGTTAATAATAATTCTACTGTTGCTTGTTCTTCCTTTGTGTTCCTTTTTTGTGATGTTTTGATGTGCTGGGACTGGTTCGATTTTTATTTTTTTTTCTTTATTCGGGTTTCATGTATAAATAGGATTCTCTCTCTCTCTCTCTCTCTCTCTCTCTCTCTCTCTCTCTCTCTCTCTCTCTCTCTCTCTCTCTCTCTCTCTCTCTCTCTCTCTCTCTCTGTGTGTGTGTGTGTGTGTGTGTGTGTGTGTGTGTGTGTGTGTGTGTGTGTGTGTGTGTGTGTGTGTGTGTGTGTGTGTGTGTGTGTGTGTGTGTGTGTGTGTGTGTGTGTGTGTGTGTGTGTGTGTGTGTGTGTGTGTGTGTCTGTGTGTGTAAATAAAAGTGAATTAGTGTAGTACGTGAGAGAGGGAGACTTTCTCGAGTTATCTAGCAGAGACGAGAGATTTTGAAGTGGTTCTGCACATTCCCACCGCAGAGAGAGAGAGAGAGAGAGAGAGAGAGAGAGAGAGAGAGAGAGAGAGAGAGAGAGATAACTTTCAACGTAGAAATTTTTCGCACTTCTAAAACCGACAATTCATCTTAGGTTCCTTAGCTACACACACACACACACACACACACACACACACACACACACACACACACACACACACACACACACACACACACACACAGACAGACACACACACACACATCTGTTTCTCCTCCACTCAGGGCCTCCATCAAGCGTATCACCACCACATCTTCCTCCACTAAGATGTAACATATACATACAATTTCATACATACGATATATTTTCAACATACTCTTTGCTCAGTAGTAAAGTTCTGTAATATATAAGTTGTCCTTCTTAGCGGAACATAAACATAAAGAAAAGACTGGACTAAAAGAAGAGACAGGAATAGACAGAGACATTACAGTAAAGATAGCCACATCTAATCTAAACAAAGCTATCTTATCTTATCTAATATATAATTCCACTTAGTCCATCCAGCGCAGCCATTCAGTTTATACCCGGCATTCACCCATAATAAAAAACAACCATCCACTTAGCACTCCATTTTCCATCCACATTCACTCACTCACTCATACCTACATCTACATCCACCCATAATCACGCACACACATCATCATCATTATTATTATTATTATCTATTTATTTATTTATTTATCTAATTACTGAGCACAACAACTACAGCGAATATAAAAGTTTAAAGAAAAATAAATAGATAGACGTAATAACAAAGATAATTTATAGATAACGCTGCTCTAGCTATATGTCCCACCACGACACACACACACACACACACACACACACACACACACACACACACAAACACACCAATTAACCAGTACAAGACGCACATAAATACACCAGGAATTTTAAGCACATGCACATTCACGTTTCAGTCACTGCCAACCTTCTAACAAAAACTGCACGTCATTCTTCCTTTTTCTTATTTGTTTCATAAATTCCGGTGTTTCACAAGGCCGGTGAGACGACACACTTGAACGACCACCACGCAGCACCACCTCAGCACTATAGTCGTCATTCTTATGGTCGTAATTACTGACAGCACGATCCTTTTCTTTCTCTTTGCCTAAAACATTTGAAGCATCTGAAATATTTACACCTAAATTTACAAGTGCATACTAGTTTCATAAATGGTGAGACTGTTTTTTAGACTAACTCTTTTTAAAATATGTGCTTTTCGGGCAGTTGTACCAATAATCCCTCTATTTCTAAGCTATATGTTTTATATCTATATCTATATGTTTCTCGATATGTATTCTTTTCAAAAATCAAAATCCTCTCTCTCTCTCTCTCTCTCTCTCTCTCTCTCTCTCTCTCTCTCTCTCTCTCTCTCTCTCTCTCTCTCTCTCTCTCTCACCCAACCCCACCAGCTTTATCAACACATCTCTGTCTTTACAGGTTGCGTTTTCATATACTGGAAAGAAAACAAATATTACGTGTTGCTTCTTCATATATGCAAAAAATAACAACGACAAAAAAGAAATCATTACATATTACGTTGTTTTATTTTTTATACGGAAAAGAAGAGAAGAATGTTAAGTTTCCAAACACTTACCAGTTGACAGCTATATATGCAAGGAAAATAAGCCATTGTATATTACATTCCCATATTTTTCTCTTGTCATTACGGAAAGAAAACAAATATTACGAAAAGGAAATAGAGTGTTAATTCTTTAAATCTGCAAATAAAAAGACTTATTACGTTGTTCATATTTTGCTAGAAAGGAAAGGACATGCTAGATGTGCCTTGCAGATCAAGTCACTGAGCAAAGTAAATTGTACTGTTCCGTTTTCTATAACAAGGAATAGCTGAAAAATTCTTAGTCGTATATCATTTCTTAATATATACAAATAAAAAAAGACTTATTACATGTAACGTCGTTCACATTTATTCATAGAGGAAAGAAGACATTGAATTTGCCTTACATAACAAGCTAATAAACAAATTAACTTGCATTCTTTAATTTTCTATAACAAGGAAGAGCTAAAAAAAATCCTAGTTAAGTTATTCACGTTTTTTTTTTAAGGAGGAAAAAAATATTGAATGTACGTTACAGATCAAGTCACTAGGCAAACTAACTTATATTCCCCGTTTCTTTATCAGGGAATAGCTCACACACTTTCACATTTTCTATTTTACACACTGAGAAAGAAAACGGGAAGTGAAAAGTTATTATTATTTTTCTTCATATAATAATAGAAAAATCAAACTGACTGACATCCCAGCCACTCAGCAACGAGGTCATAAGGCGCCTTGCAAGAATAACATAAGGAAAGATCTCGTGTTTTATTATCTCAAGACATGAAATAGAGAATAAAAAGAGAGTTAAGATGGTCATTCTTTACACACACACACACTCACAACTTTTCCTTTCCTTCCCCTCCCTTGTGTGTGTGTGTGTGTGTGTGTGTGTGTATGTGTGTGTTAATAGTGTAGCGTGATAGTGGGTCACCTCCCTACACACACACACACACACACACACACACACAGAGAGAGAGAGAGAGAGAGAGAGAGAGAGAGAGAGAGAGAGAGAGAGAGAGAGAGAGAGAGAGAGAGAGAGAGAGAGAGAGAGAGAGAGAGAGAGAGAGAGAGAGAGAGAGAGAGCAACAGATTCAATTAAACGAGTGTGTGAAAATGTTTATGACTCTCTCTCTCTCTCTCTCATAAGTCACTAGCGTCGTGAGAGAGAGAGAGAGAGAGAGAGAGAGAGAGAGAGAGAGAGAGAGAGAGAGAGAGAGAGAGAGAGAGAGAGAGAGAGAGAGAGAGAGAGAGAGAGGAAAAAGTTTGCAATAAAGTGTATCTCATATTATTTATTTGATCCATTTCCACGTCATAAAGGGAAAAGTATTGTGTCTTTTAAACTCGTATAACAATTTACTCTTGATTGGAGCCATTGAAGTATTTACACGTGAGAAGGCGAGATTTGAGGGAGTTGAGGAAGTATGGTAGTGTCTGGGTGTGGTGGTGTGAGTGGTGTTGTGGTATTAATGGAGTGGGAACACACGAACATGAAAGAATGAGGGAAGTTACAATAAGCCACCAGGCCTACACGTATATAAAACATGCCTATCTATTTCCATCTATCATATCAACCAAAAAAGTTGCCTAATGTTCTTGTAAAGCTCCTTAATGGCTCGGCACTAACATATTTGCTACTGATTCTATTCCATTCATAGGAACATAAGAGAGTAAGGAGAGCTATAAGAAGGCGTCAACTCTACACATGGCAGTCCCTGTATAAAACAAGCCTACCTGATTCTTTTTATCATTCCCATCTATAAATTTCTCTAATCTTCTCTTAAAAGCTCACTATTCACTCAGCACTAACAATCTGATTACTGAGTATATTCCTTTCCTTCAATACTACTTCAAAACTAATTTCTCTCTACAATTTTTTAAATATAACAATATCAATCTTGAACCGATTATGTCATATCCTATTTTGATAAGCAGATTTCGTTTAAGTCACCCATGTCATGTCACTTACGAGT
>NC_087175.1:18810892-18820892 GCF_035594125.1 Scylla paramamosain
ACGAGTACTGTCTATCTGTTTACCTATCTATCTAACTACTCGTATTTTATCTAGCTATAGATCTATCTTTTTATCTATCTATCTATATATCCATCTATCTATCTATTTGGCTGTCTATCTATCAGAGAGAGAGAGAGAGAGAGAGAGAGAGAGAGAGAGAGAGAGAGAGAGAGAGAGAGAGAGAGAGAGAGAGAGAGAGAGAGAGAGAGAGAGAGAGAGAGAGAGAGAGAGAGAGAGAGAGAGTGTTAAAAATAGTCGAGGAGGGCACAACAACCCCGCCAGTGTTCCCTTCGTTCAAGTTCTTGCTACTTGCCTTTCATAACAATACTAAGACGTTGGTGGGTGAACGCTGAAAACTATGGAGTGATCATCAAGTGTGGCAGACTGAAAAGACACACAGTGCCTGGTTCATGGTTGAGATTATATAGAGAATTTTCAAGCAAGTGTAACAGATCAAAGAACGTGTTTATATTTTCCACCTTTATTCATGTATTCTTTATTTACTTTATCTACTTGTTTTTTTTTTTTTTTTTTTTTTTTTTTTTTTTTTGGGCTGAGACTATACGGACAAATTCTGATGTGTAAACTCTTCCCCTGCGATATGCAACAGTTTTCGACACTGAAAACAATGCATGAAATCTTTGCATGAATTTCTAGTCAGTATAATGTTTAGAGGAGGCTGTAGAACAAGATGAAATGTCTCCGAGTGGCTGATGGCTAAGAAGAGATATGTTAAATAGTAGTGAAAGTATTATAACAAACAGAATAAAACTATCACATTCTTTCTCTCATCTTCTTACAAGGGAATAAAAACCAATGCTTATATTCACTCTATTCTTTTATTGCCTCATTAAATACAATTATTCAGGAAGCCTTCAAGCGGAAGTGCATTGTGTTTAGGCGTACCCGGTGACTGGCTGGTAGGAGGTGGCTGGCTTGTGGGCGGGGTTATAGGCGGGGTACTGCGCCTCCCCCTGGTAGGTCACATCCGCCAGGAAACCAGAGTCGCCACTGACGGTGTACTTCACTTCCTGGAGGCGAGTGTCGGGCAGCTGTACGTAGTAGGAGCCCTGGGTGTCGTAGCCGTCGCGGGACTCCTGGTGGCCGAAGTCGTTACCCTGGTAGTCCTTCACGGCGTAGTCGAAGTTATAGCTCGGGGCGGTGTCCTGTGAGGCGAGGGTATGAGGGTTTGGGTACCGAGGAGGTGTAGGGGCATGGGTACTGGTGGTGTGAGGATATGGGTACTGAGGTGTGAGGGCATGGGTACTGAGGTGTGAGGGCATGGGTACTGAGGTGTGAGGGCATGGGTACTGAGGTGTGAGGACAGTCGCCTTAGGATAAACCCATCACTACTCTTCAGTGTATCGTTCCTTAATCACAATCCACTTTGAGATCTTTTTTTATTCCGCAGCATTTTTTAAGCATTTTACTGGTTAGAAATTGGAGAATTTATACATTTAATCAACTTTTTTCTTTCTCTTTGATGTTTCTGGTGTTTAACATTTTGCACAATGTTTTTGGTGTCAGCTGGTGCATGAAAGGCTTAAAATATTTAGGAGTGCCAGAGGAGGAGGAGGAAACGAAAGAAAAAAAAAGCAGTAGTAGTAGAGAAGTCAAGAGAAGGAGATCAGAGAGAGTAATGGTGGGTAAGGAAGAGGAGGATCAGCATCACACAGGGAGGGTTAGACACGTGGCGCTCACCAGGGGCACAGGATGCACGGATCCTGGCACGCCGTAAAGCTGCGCGGGGCCTTCAGGGCGGGCCAGGGCAACGGCGGCCGCCACGCACACTACGAGAATCTGTGTGCGAGGGTGAGGCAAGGAGGTTTAACAAAGATCTTTATTACACCTTGGGATGAGGAGGAGCTGAAGCGAGTGATAACCTGGGATTGTTGTCAAATTCTCAAAGGTTTCATTGCCTTGTCTCGACGTTTAAACAGGTTGAAGTTATTAGGATCTTCAGGTGTCAACATGATTCTAGTAATTTAACAAGTACTCTGTATCATCAATGGGGGAAAACATCCATAAGAACCTGACTAATTATTTCTGTCTTTTGAAAATGGCGCTGATGAGAACAAAGCGCTTCTAAATCCGAGTATTAGAGGAATAATTCATGTGTATTCTTCACTTGCATGGGAAGTGAGCGACTCAATATTTCGCTCAAGACAAGTCCTGGATAAATACAACAACGTTCTATTGTCAGCCCGCTAGAATTTTGATTTTGAAAGTCAATATATCAGAACTCCTTAATATTTTTTTCTCTACATCCCAAGGGAGAGACGCAGCGTATGTGCCACGAAGGATGACTCTCCCTCCACTAGTACAAGGACCGTGGATCCCTGACACAAACCTAGAGAGAATTCCCAGTAAGTCTGACTGTACCTTGTAGGCCATGTCGCGTGAGGTTGCAGAAGGGAAGCAACTGATGCCCACACCTCGCCGCGGAGAAGCTTTATACTCGCCTCCAGCTGACTCACGTGCTGCAGAAATGTCTTTCCTTTTCTTTCCACAAATTCATCAGAAGCAAACAAGACAAAGGAGGGCAGGGTGAGTTGCAGCGCCGGGCGGGGCGGGGCTGGGAGGAGGGAAGGCACTCACGGTAAAGTCAACACGAGACATGCAATGCACTGGCGTCTCCAATCAGGGAAGTAAATGACGTAATCTTTGTGAACCACTTTTCTAGAAAACTTATGGAAGCTGCAATTGAGTGGATTTTTCATCTTTTTACCCCCTTGATCAACCGAAAATATGGATAAAAAGAAGGAGAAAATGGTGCTGAGGGCATTAGTGTAAATGATAAATATAAAAAGACAATTATCAGTATGACTAAAAAGTCAAAGCAGAAGCTAGTGAACGTAGTAATTTTATGTAAATAATTAAAGTAAGAAGATAGTATGGAAAAAAATAATTAGAGAAAGTGTGACTGAGTTTATTACTGTATAAAATTAAAATAATTATAATATATGTATAATGATCTGAGACATAACAAGATAAAAAGTAAATCACACAGGAATATGTTAATGATTGACGCACGGATTTATTACACACTAACATTAGCAAAGCACAGTAAAGCTACACTATCAGAATGAGATGACATAGCAGTGGTCCAGTGAGTATCCAGTCATGGATACTCACAAACTCGCGCTGTTATTTAGCCATGTGAGAGCACACGAACAAGTCAACCGTTAACTGGTCCAAATGTTTCTGTCATGACGTGCGGCAGGTCGTGTTTTATTCCTGTAAATACTATTGTACAAAGTCAGTCTCTCGATAATACTTGAACCAATCAGCAGGAGAAAGTAAGATCCAGAGTGACAGTGTTACCATGTTCTTGTCTTCTCAGGTAGCAAAACTGCTGATTTAGAGTGTGTGATATCAAGATGAGATTAAAGTATGTCATATTAAGAAAAGATAAGACAAGATAACATTTATTGTCCAATTGCATCCAACACAACCAGAGATTTTTTTTTGGTGTGGGCTCAGGAAGTAAACAGTATCACCATAAAAATGTAAATAAATATATATAGTGTGTAAAACTATGCAAATTATACTTTATCTAATATAAAAACAAACGAATAGAAATAGATCGTCATAGAAGTGTAATTAAATATATGTAGTGTATAAACCTATACGAATACACTTTGCCTAATATAGAAATAGGAGTATAAAAAGATTTTGTATTGCCAGTTCTTGGAGCATCGGTGATGGACTGCACTGCCATACAATCTAGGGACTCGGCACGTGTAATAGTGTGACTCGTTCCTTTCTCCAACGCCTTCAACTTCCCCAGTCACTGCTAAAGTAGTACAGTAACTGAACACAACCATTACAACATCCTGGAAGGCTTATGGTGACAACTTGGATTGAGTTGTAGCTTATAATGAAAGAGGATTGGTGAAAATAGGTAGGGAAGTTTCTCACAGGAACTGCCACGTGTCGGTCTGACGGCTTCTTGCAGCTTTCCTTATTTTCTTAACATTCTCCTTTCTGTAATGTTCATGGCACTTTTTTCTTTTTTCTCATTATTACCAAGCTTAAAATAGGTACAGCAGTGAAGGAAGATGAACAACTATCATTCTTCAAGGCAACGAGGCAGAAGCAGAAATCCTTAGAGGAAACCTGACCCAAGACTGAAAAAAAGATGAGTAACCTCGAAAATTCCTGTGAAACAATTGTTCTTCGACCTTCTTAGTGAATCATTCCGCCTCAGTCTGTTTCCCGTGGCATGTGAGGCCGCGGCTGTTTCCCGTCCCCACGCCCTTCACTCAGACCAACAGCACTCTGCCTTTCACGCCACCCACTCTTGCCCTCTCATGACAATTAGCGTCGTCGTAATGATCTTAGGCACACTTCAGACTAGTGATGCTTCTTGTTCTTGTGCTTCTTGATTCCGGTCGTGTTCTTTTTTTTTTTTTTTTTTGTTCTACGACAGCTACTACTTTTCTTGTTATTATTATTATTCATCTTTTTCTTTCTTCTTTGTCCTCCTCCTCGCCATTATCATCATCATCATCATCATCATCTACTACACAGGTTCCTATGTTCATAATATAGTCTAGGTCATCTTCACTAATCCCTCTCGTAAAAGGTTGCCCTCCACCTCGTCTCCACACACTCACACCTTTTTTCAATGCGTTTCTTATGCAGTCTTCCCACCTCTACCGCCCGCCTCGTTTTCTTCCTCCACCCTCAGTCATATATATAATTTTTCGCCCATCTCAGACTCAGGACATTCACAGGACAATTATCACGTATGGAGTAATGTTTGGCATATTCTGAGTTTTTTTTTTTCCTGTTCTTTGTGCTTCATTGAGGAAAAATATGGACCTGTTACCCTTTGCTCACTCCCATCCTCACTCCACTGACTTATTCCTGCCCACTCCTGTACACTCACGAAAGTTCACTCTAGTTTGCACCCACTCCAGACCACTCGCTCTCCACTCCCTCCCGCTCCTGCCATATCTCTCATGCACACCTCCCGTCCACTCCGTTCCTCCTATTGTCCTCTCAATCGTACTTACTCCCGTTTACTCACACACACTCCCGGCCACTCCCGCCCACTCAGCAGTCTCGTTCATCCCGCGACCCTCAGCCACACTCGTCTTGCTTGGAATGTGCAAACTTTCATCCCTATTTCCAGTGAACACCGTCATAATTTACACCTCATGACTCTGCACCTTTCCTGATCTGGCACGCGAAGAGGAAAACTTGACAGACTTATTACAGCTTTTTTTTTTTTTTTTTGTTTTTTTCCCTCGAATCGTCAGACAGTATTAGGGATCATGAGGTTAGCGGGAGTCCCTCATCTCTCCTGCTTCTCCTTCACCGCCTCCGTCACTGTCTCCAACACCGCCTCCTTCTCCGCCTACGTCACCTCTTCCTTCACAGTTTTTTTCTCCACAAATCAGATATATCGCTAACGTTCTCTTCAGTGCCGCCTTCACCGTCTCTTTCAATATGTCAAGATAGTATAGGGATTATTATTTCCTTCATCTCCTCTCGTCATCGGTTTCTCAATAAAGCAAATATCTGTTATAATGTTTCCTTCGCGTCTCCTTAATTTCCTTCCGAGTCTTTATTTCCTCCGTCAAAAAATTTAAATAGTAAGAGCCTCAATGGTTCCTTCAATATTTCCTTCACTACCTCCATCAACGCCTTAAACATATCCTTCACTCACTCTTTCCTTCATACAATCTTATGCAGCGCTCTTAAACACCGCCCATGCAAGGGGATGAAATGGACACTGTAAGAAGCTACAAATACCTGTTTCACTTTCATATCTCTCTCTCTCTCTCTCTCTCTCTCTCTCTCTCTCTCTCTCTCTCTCTCTCTCTCTCTCTCTCTCTCTCTCTCTCTCTCTCTCTCTCTCTCTCTCTCTCTCTCTCTCGCTCCTGCTTGCTACGAACAGATTTCTCTTCACCACCAAGCGATGATTATGTACTTTAAACCTATCATTACAATCCAGTCAATGCTCCAACATCAGTACTAGAAACTTGGTCTTTGCTACAGCGAGTAAGTCAGGTTCAGTACACTTGATCGGAGACACGAAAGAAATACTGAAAAAAAAAAACTACTTTGTAACGATTCTGTTTTTAAGCTTATTATTATGAACCCACATGAACAATTCAATAATAAAGCAAGGGCATCATTGTGTATGAGACAATTTGAAAAAGAGGTTATTTTGAAGGTTTTAAGCTTGTTATTATGAATCCAATAGGGAATTTCAACACAAAGGCAAGTCAAAGATGAGCAAAAAAAGATCAGGTTAAATACAGACGGTATTTGGAAACACTACACTGTATTGATTGGATGTTTGAAGCTTAATAACACCATTCCATGGCAACACTTCAGCAATAAAGTAAGGCAAGGTCGAGTATAAAAGACCAGATTAAAAAGAGACGACCTTGAAAATGTTTACAGGGTGATGATTGAGTGTTTTAAAGTTTAATATTATCAATCCGCGGAAACGCCTCGACAGTGAGGCAAGTCAAGGTCGAGGAAAAGTTCAGGTGAAAAGTCGAACAATTGTTGCACCTGAAAACTTTCTTAGTATGAGGTAAAAAAGATGAGAGAGAGAGAGAGAGAGAGAGAGAGAGAGAGAAGAGAGAGAGAGAGAGAGAGAGAGAGAGAGAGAGAGAGAGAGAGAGGAGAGAGAGAGAGAGAGAGAGAGAGAGAGAGAGAGAGCAAGATCAGTAATAAAAATAACTTCACACAGACCTACCCCATTCGGTGTTTTTCTCCTTCCTATGACTTGTACTATTTCAAGATCAAGATTTTGTATTATTAAACGCTTTGTTCTCTCACCTAGACTGTTTTCAAAGGCCATGGAGTATTTTCAGAGACATATAGTGTTCTCAAGAGTGATTTTTCAACTGATGCTGGGTAATCCTTGTTAAGGTATCGCTTGAATCATAAATACCGATTGAAGATCCCAGAAATTCTCACATTAGCATACTAAGAATTATGAGATGTGACGATGAAACGCTTAAGAGTACTGCCACTGAGATGATCAGACGTATTCGCAAAGTTAACATTTTAAAAAGAAAATAATGAAAAAAATAAGACAATTCTCCTTACCAGAGAGAGAGAGAGAGAGAGAGAGAGAGAGAGAGAGAGAGAGAGAGAAAGTAAGACTGGTAATTAGACAGGAAGGACATAGCATAACAAAACGTGCCTAACATCACTAACAAGGGAGTATTCTAAGAACTACACTGCTCTCTCTCTCTCTCTCTCTCTCTCTCTCTCTCTTCTCTCTCTCTCTCTCTCTCTCTCTCTCTCTCCTCTCTCTCTCTCTCTCTCTCTCTCTCTCTCAAACATGTCCTGAAATATTGCTGTATTAATTTGTGTAACCTGATGATTTTTCTTCCTTTCTCCTTTCTCCTTCATTTCTCCTCCCCTTTCACCTTTTTCGTTTTTGCTCTTTTGTTAACTCTCTCTCTCTCTCTCTCTCTCTCTCTCTCTCTCTCTCTCTCTCTCTCTCTCTCTCTCTCTCTCTCTCTCTATCTCTCTCTCTCTCTTACACTCCCCACACGAACAGGCAGGCAGAGAGAGAGAGAGAGAGAGAGAGAGAGAGGAGAGAGAGAGAGAGGAGAGAGGAGAGAGAGAGAGAGAGAGAGAGAGAGAGAGAGAGAGAGAGAGAGAGAGAGAGAGAGAGGAAGCAAGCCAACCTCTGTCTCCTCCTCTCCTCCGCCCCTCACTCACCCACCACTAAATAACCTGCCAGTAATCAGATTAAACCGCTAAGGTCAAACGTTGCTGCATATATGGAGCGTCTCTCGGGGCTCTTGGTAGCCTCCTGTGTCTTCTCCTTTCTCCTACGCCGTGTCATCCTGACCCTCTCAGAGCACCATCCCGCCCCGGCCCGTTCGTTCATTTCAACATACTTAATCTCCCTCTCTCTCCTTTAATCGCGGTAGTAATTGGCGTAGGGAAAAAAATAGCTCTAGTTACGTTTTTTTTGTTTTTTTTGTTTCATGTATCTATATCAGTGGAATTAATGCCTTGCTTGTGCCCTCGTTACTTGATTGAACACCTCTCGGATTCTAAATTCCATCCAAGCTCCTGTGGTGAATGGCAGGTCTGGTCCACTTGCTTTTCTTTCCTTATGCTGGTACGGACACTGATACTGATGGGAGTTGGTGTGTTCTTTGTAACGGCGGCGCTGTATCGTGGCGCTTAGGACATAACGTAAGAAAAAGATATAAGGAAGTAAGAGAAGCTGCAAAAAGCAACCAGGCCTACACGTGGCAGTCCCTAGATGAAACATACTGTACTTATTTATTTCTACTATTAACCCTATCTATGAATTGATCTAATGTTTAGAGTTAGTCGGAATTAGTTCAGGGTTGGTTTTTCTTTGTCTTGTTTTCAATTAATCCCCCAAATAGTGTTGATGAGTTACTTTTCACTGGTTGGGCTGAACAATACTTTTTTTTTTTTCAGTACTGTGTCCTCCACTATTTCCAAGTTCAGAAATGGTTCTTGGCTTCTGTAGTTTTTCTTCGTCTTGCCTTTCATAAATCCTCTCTATAAAGTTGAATTCTTGTAGTTTCTCTTCACTGGTTGGGCTGAGCAATGGTATTTTTTTTCCCATTGGTGTGTCCTCCTTTACTCATGTGTTGCTAGTTCAGGGCTGCCTCTGGGCTTCCGTAGTTTAATTGTCTTGCCTTTCATAAATCCCCTCGTATACAATAAAATTTTTCTTAATTACTTTTCACTGGCTGGGTTAGACGCGAGGATTCTTTTTTTAATGCCGTGTCCTCTCTTCCCATAGGGCAGATTTTACCTTTTTTTTTCGAGTCTTTTAATCTCCTGGGTATTAAATACGCGCTGGGTATTGAGATGAGAGCCTCAAGTTGTGCTCCAGAACAAAGAGAAGAAGAAAAAGACGATGATGATGAAAATGATGATGAAATGAAGGACAAAAGAATGAAACTAATGATATGACAATGGCCAATAATTCATTACAATAATAACACTAACGCAGCAAAGCATTCAAAGACACGCAAAGCTGCCAGACAGTGGAACCCGGTAGCTTATCTGTGCAAGGTTAGCGGTGACTCAGGGATCGTGGCCCGGGCGCAGTTGGCCTTCACGTACACAGTAGGACGATGTAACCATAGAACAAGTCAGCGTGTATATCTGAAGGGTGCTCGACTTTGTACGTTCGTTATGGATTATAATACAGTGGGAGATGCTGCAAAATTACAGTCTGAATTGTGTATAATCTAGTTGTATTGCCTTTTGTGTATATTTAATACAGCTGAAGACTTTTATCTGTGTAATTATTTGTTTATTTACTTATTTATTCATATATTCATTTATACATTTATCTGTTTATGAATTTATTCATCTATCTATTTATTCTTTGACTGACGTCTTGCCTTTCAAAGTAACACGTGTACGTACAACAATTTTTTAAAGATGTTTCTGCTTTTATTCCTTGTTAATGTGTATCAAATAGAATGTAACTGAGTCACATCTAAAGGCAAAATGTGTAAGAACTGCATGCCAGGCGGGACGCAGGACTCAGCACTCATGAAAGTTCACATATGTCTCCTTTTCTTATTCCTCGTCTTCACCTTTTCTTGCATTCATATGAGGTCGCTAAACTTGATTAACATCTTTCACTCACTTTTGTTTTAATAATTTTCACCTAATCTTCCCTCTTCCACTTTATAAATAAACAAACAATCACTTGCAATTTGATCTTTCATCTTTCTTACACCTTCATATTTATTATTACTTCTTTTATATTTTCATCTAAGCTTACCATCATTAACAAACAATCACCTTGTGCCTAATACCTTCATATTTATAATTATCTGTTTTACTCATTCCATCTTTCTCTCTCTTATTTAAACTTTCTCATGTCATTGCAACCTTTTCTCTTGCATCTTCTTTGATCATCCTATACCTCCTGTCATTCCTTCTTATTCTACTCAGTCATATCACCATTTTCTTATAACACTTCCGTATCAATTTAATCTTTCATCTTGTA
>NC_087175.1:18825892-18858392 GCF_035594125.1 Scylla paramamosain
TCTCACTGTATATTTCATGTCCTCCAGTCTGTCGACAACATTCTCAGGTAAAGGTAATTGGTGCATTTCTTGCTCTCGTGGCCAGACCACTGTGAGAAATTACACCGACGGTATGTTGAAAGAAAAGAAGGTGTAATTCGGTCATTTCTCTTTGACATCTTAAGTTTTAATGGCATTAAGAAAGTAATCTATAAGTCTTGGTAGATGAAAGAAGAGAGAGAAGGAAATATGTTTTTTCTTTTTTTTTCTGACATCACTAATAATGAAGAAGTTGAAGAAATAATCTATAAAGTTTGGCAGATGAGAGAAAGAGAAAAAAAGGAACAAAAAAAAATAATAATATACAAATAGACAGTATAGACCCAAAGAGAAAAAAAAAATCACATCAACTCAACGCAACACAAAGTCACGCAACGCAACGCAAGACAACGCAACGCGACAGGACATTACCCAACGCAGCTATAGTCAGGCACCAAACACTCCTCAAGTCACTGTCAACGCAGCTATAGTCAGGCACCAAACACTCCTCAAGTCACTGTCAACGCAGCTATAGTCAGGCACCAAACACTCCTCAAGTCACTGTCAACGCTGCTATAGTCAGGCACCAAACACTCCTCAAGTCACTGTCAACGCTGCTATAGTCAGGCACCAAACACTCCTCAAGTCACTGTCAACGCAGCTATAGTCAGGCACCAAACACTCCTCAAGTCACTGTCAACGCAGCTATAGTCAGGCACCAAACACTCCTCAAGTCACCGTCAACGCAGCTATAGTCAGGCACCAAACACTCCTCAAGTCACTGTCAGCCTTTACCTCACCCACCCAACAAGTTATTACAATGTTGCTTGGTAATAATTAAAATCCCCTTTTTTTCCCATACTGTCATACTTTGACGAGAACCGCGCGCTTATCACTTATAGACTAGACATAAAAGAAAAAAATAAGGTAAAAATAATCATGATTCTGTTTCATTCATTACACTATTAACTTTCACGACAAGGAGTGCGATGCTTATTAATCAACGATCAAATAAAAAGATAAAGAGGTATGAGGACTGGGGAAAGGAGAAGGGGAGGAGGAGGAGTAGAGAATGAGGCGGAAAAAAAAAAAAAAAAGAGTTGGATCAAGAAAAGCTGGAGGAGAAGGCAAAGGGTGAACTCAACTAATCAGAAATATTACTGGTATGTCAATTTTTATGTCGTCTTTTTATCTCTTCCAGTCTACAATAATCAAAATTCTATTACTTCGCCTTTATTTCACATCCCTGAGAGAAAGGCTTATCACTTGCCGATCGAACAAAGAGATGCAAGGGAGAAAGAGAAGGAAAATGTCACGAGTGTATTCTTTAACTGATGCATTGTCTCTTTTTATCTAAATATGACACATGTGTAATCATAATTCTATTCATTTTCATCAATTCCAAGAAGTCCAACAAAAGATGCAGAAAAGAAAGAGATGGAAAATATCACTAGTGTAAATTATAACTAATGTATTGTCTCTTTTTAAGTCAATATCCCCATTGTGATCATGATTGCGTTGATTTTCATTGATTTCAAGAGGCTGAGTGATATGTTTGTCATTTATATGTTAGAATGATACAGGTGTTATTTGTGTATGCATATTAATGAATTAACATCTCCTTTTTCCTGTATTGTCTTCTGTGATCATAGTCTTTTTATTTATTTATTTTTTTTTTTTTTCTAATTCAGTTCAAGACTTATATTCATTTCCAAGATGATGAGTGAGATGTTTATCATTTATACGTTAAAATGATGTAAGTTTTATTTGTGTATGCATATTAATGAATTAACACCTTATTTTCCTTCTATTGTCTTCTATAATCATAACATCTTTAATTTAATTTAGGACAGTGGGTGGGATTTTACCATTTATAAGTTAAACCGATACTGATTTTGCATTCATATGCATATTAATAAATTAATATCTTATTTTCCATCTACTATGTTTTTTTGTAATCATAATCTTATTGTTTTAATTCAATTCAAGAAACTGAGTGAGATGCTTACCATTTATTCTTCAAAGCGATATAGAAAAAGAAATGTATCTAGAATATTGCATGAGTGCGTATCCAAACATCTCAGGATGACATTTACATTTCCCAGTTATCTCTCACTCTTCAAAAACTATCAGTTTAATTCATTTCGAGAAAGCAAGTGATTCGTTTATCAAAAGAACACAAGGAAAGAAACATATCCAGAACAACAACAACTCACAATTCCCTTTCACTCTTCAAATAATTACTCATTTAATTCAGTTCAAGGATGGGACTGACATGCTTACTATTTATGGATGAAAATGATATAGGAAAGGAAGTGCATCTCGAATATCACTTGTGTCCAAATCTTAACATCTCAAGGCGACTTTCACTGTTTACAATTCTCTCTCACGCTTCAAATAGCTGACATCACATTTTCAAATAGTTTCAGCGTCCTGTCTCGACTACTTTCAACGCGTTCAGGTGGAAGGTATAGTTTTCAAGGCTGCTCTCAAGACTCTAGTGACATTTTAGCAAGGATTTTATAGCAGCAATAGGAAACGAACGTCCATGAGAACCAGACTAATCATCACCGTGGCCCTTGATAATAATCCTTACAAAAGAACAAAGTATTTCATATTATATGCCTAAATGAGTACAATGTGTAACTGTTAAGGGCGCCTCTTGATCAGCTGGAGGAGCTGAAAGACGCATATGAGTTCAGAGCATGTACAAGTGTCCAAGGAACATCAATGACTTTTACACTGTTGGATGAAAATAGGTATGAAAACAGTGAACAGGAACTTACGTACAACACAAACTTAAATTCTGAAATCCTTAAGTGTACACTCACCAATCATGTTAGTGGCGAATTAATAGGGAGCTTTTGAAGAAGCTCAAATATGCTAGGTGTAAGGAAATAAGTAAGCATGTTTTATACAAGGACTGTCACGTGAAGGGCTAATGGCCCCTGCAGTTCTCTTGTTTCTTAAGTTCTTATCTGTAATTTTTATGTACATCTAGGTAAAGAGACACAGCGATAGTAAGATACAGATAAAAAGACAGGCAAAAAGACATTGTTAGATATTTAGGCAAATATGATTAGAGAATAAAGGTAAAAAAAAAGGCACAGACAAAGAATAACACACACACACACACACACACACACACAAAACAGTAATAATACCCATTCAGGCTAAAAATCACCCCTCACATTATCTAAAGCAAGTCAAATCGATTAGACGAACGTAACCTTATGAATGCAACAGTTTTTTCTGCACAAAAACTCTAGTATCCGCCGTTCACTGCCCTGGTTGGCGGAGGATCCCAAGCATCAGCCACAAGAGGTGACAGCCGCGAACCCGATGCCCTCCTCTTCCTTCTGCGGATTCAATGACCGCTTCCAACATTAACAAAACCCCTCACAACCTGCTCTCTAGCCTGCTAACACGGTTTTCTTTTCATTACATTCTTAGTGCGCTCTGCCTGGCGATCAAAGGGCAAAGCTTGTGATGCTAAGAAAGAGATGGCTTGGTACTGACAGCTGGTGAAGGTTTTGTTTATCTGATCTGATTTGAGGAGACGTAGCGACTGACTTTCATGTTTATTAAGTGTTACTGAAAGAGAAACACCTTGGTAATGACAGCGTGATTTGAGTTGAGAAGATGCAGTGGCTAATTCATGTTTGTTTAATTAATGTTACTGAGAGAAGAACACTTTACCACTAACACCTAGTATCGACTTTGTCCCTTTATTTTATTTGAGATGTAGCGACTAATGTTAACGTTTATTTAATGCTACTGAGAAAAAATGCTTTGGTACTGACAGCTAATATTAGTTTTGTCCTTTTTCTTTTCGATGTAGTGACAAATTTTTATGTTTATCCAATGTTACTATGGAAAAGAAATGCCGTGGTACTTACAGCTGGCGGCGAGTTAGTCTACCAATCGATTTCAGATCTACTGACTAATTTCCACGTTAATTTAATGTTACTTGAAGGGAAATCGTTTGGTATTGACAACTAGTGGCGGTTTTGTCTCTTTAATTTGATTTGAAGAGACTGATTTTGATATTTATTTAATAAGAACATAACAAAACATGAGAAAATAAGGGAAGCTGCAAGAAGCCATCAGGCCTACACGTGGCAGTCCCTGTATGAAATACAACTACCTATTTCCACCTACATCCTCATCCATAAATCTGTATAATCTTCTCTTAAAGCTCCCTAATGACTCAGCACTAGCAACCTGATTATTGAGTCTGTTCCATTCATCTGCCACTCTATTTAAGAACCAATTATTTCCTATTTCTTTCTTAAACCTATATTTTTCAGGCTTGAACCTGTTATTTCTGATTCTGTCCTGGCTACTGATCCTAAGAATTTTGCTTATGTCTCCCTTGTTATAACCTCTATACCACTTACACACTTCTAACAGGTCCCCTCTTAACCTACGTCTCTGTAAGAAATGCAAATTTAACAACTTCAATCTGGTTTCGAAAGAAATATCCCTCATCCCCTGTATCCTTTCAGTCATTCTCCTTTGTACTGATTCTAATAGACTTACGAGTATATCCTTCCTGTAATATGAGGACCAGAATTGCACAGCGCCTAATATAACTAATATCATTTTGGGATTTCTACTTTTAACACTCCTAATAATGAATCCTGATACCCTATTTGCCCCATTTCTGGCCTCTATGCATTATTTTCTAGACAGAGATCAGAGCTAACTATAACTCCTAAATCTTTTTCGTACCCAGAACTTACCAGGGCTTCGTTATTTATTGTGTATCTACTGTGTGGGTTTCCTCTACCTACGCTAAGTACTTTCCATTTGTTAATATGAAACTGCATTTGCCACTTAATTTATATAATGTTATTAATATCTAATGTTACCAAGAAAAAAACGCCTTGTTACCGACAGCTGGTGAAGGATTTGCCTCTTTGAATTCACTCGAGAAGATGTTTATTTAAGTTACTAAGAGATAAACGCCTTGGTACTGACAGAGAGTGGATGTTCTGTCTCTTTGATTTCATTCAAGATGTAGTGCTTAATTTTCATGCTTATTTAAAGTTACTGTGAGAGAAAGAAATGGCTTGGTTCTGAAAAACGGTATTGGCTTTGTCTCTTTAGTTTGATTAGAGAATATATAGCGACTAATATTCATCTTTATTTAACGTTACCTTAGATGAAAAGATTAAACTAATTGACATGTTTATTTAATGTTACTTGGCCTCTTATCATGATTACAATTACAGGTCAGCCAGCACAGGCATATTAAGTAATTGGTCATCAGAGCTGGACAAGAAAAAACTCCATTACAGGCGTGCATTTGAATCATGTAGCTTGTTTTATTACAGTGGTAAACAAGTTCCAGACAATGTACATATGATTGCAGAGACAAAAAGTACTTGCTCATCACATGAGAGAGAGAGAGAGAGAGAGAGAGAGAGAGAGAGAGAGAGAGAGAGAGAGACAGACAGACAGACAGACAGACAGACAGACAGACAGACAGACAAATAAACAAATTAACACACGAAGAGAGAGAGAGAGAGAGAGAGAGAGAGAGAGAGAGAGAGAGAGAGAGAGAGAGAGAGAGAGAGAGAGAGCTTCGATCACAGTTACAGTCTTATAAATAACATTAATGGGAGGCGGTGGCGAATGAAGTGATGAAGACAACATTCCTTTCTCCTTGCCCCTTGTCTCCTTCCCTTCCTCCCTCCTTCCCTCCCTCCCACCCTCCCACGCTCCGTCCAGTCCTCCCTCCCACGATCCCTCCCACGCTCCCCCCATCCCCGTCACCTCGCTCTCTCTCAACGTACTCCGAAACTGACAGAACTGAACTTTACCGAGGGTGGAAAGAGAAAAGCAGCGAGGATTCAATGGAAGACTTTGAGTGGTATGACTGATGTGACAGGGGAGGCGTTGGCGAGATTCGTTGGGTTAGTAATCAGGATAGGACATGAGATAACGATGCTAACAGAGGACTTTCAATGGCATAAGTGAAGCAGCAAGCAAAATGTAGAGAAGGTGGGGAGTCTGATGGAGGTCTATAAGAGGTATGAGTGATATTACAAGGAGGATATAAGCGAGAGTCTTAGGGTTTAGTAATAAGAATGTGACAAGAGACAATGGCATAAGTGATACAGCATAAGTGATACAGCAAGCAAAGTGTAAAGATGGGAATTCTAATGGAGGTCTTTAAGAGGTGTGAGTGATATTAGAGGGAGGATGTAAACGAGAGTCTTAGGGTTTAGTAATAAGAATGGGACAAGAGGCAATCTTCTGATGGAGGGATTTCTGTGCCATGACTGACATGGTAAAAATGATGTGGCTCTTAGGGAGAAAAATCAGAATAGGTTAAGGACTAATGGTTCTTAAGGAGTGGTATAAGAGTCATTATTAAGGAGATGTAAACGAGACTTTTAGGGTTAAAGATCAGAATAGGACAAGAAAAAAACATATGATGAAAGTCAATTGGAAGCTTTAAGAAATCAGACACTATGAAGGAGATTGGAAAATAATATGTGGTAGTTGACTATCCTCGTTTGGCTGAAGTAGACTAGGTAACCACGTTTGCTGTTAGTAGTCAATTGGAAGCTTTAAGAAATTAGACACTGTGAAGGGGATAGGAAAATAACGAGTGGTAAAAAAACATATATGAATAAAACAGAATAAGATTAAAACACACTAAGTAACCAGGTTATTAGTGCAGCCATTTGGAAGCTTTAAAAATTTAAACACATTTACGGAGGTGGATGACTGGTGAAAGTATTGAAAGTGCATATGTCTCATACTCGAACTGGGACTGCCACGTGTAAATCAACTGGCATCTTAAAACTTTCCTTATGTTCCTGCTAGCTCCTGTTACGTTCCCTTCACTCAATGCCGGGTAAACAAACACTGAGAGGCGGAATATGAGAACTTGCTTGAGAGGCGGCAAGGCGCAGACCAAACGCAAACCGACCCAATTTCACAACGACGGTCAGGAAAAAAACATTACAACTCAGAGGATCGAAGCTTGTATACTTCATCATTCCAAAGCAGTCAAACACCACTACCATCCACGATCCATACACAGACATCAACAGGGCAGCGTGAGCACCAAGGAACATTAAGAGTCCGTAGCTACCCTGATGCGCACCAGTCCACACACACACACACACACACACACACACACACACACACGCACACACACACACACACACAGGTCTCATGCAAACGCCACAATTCTCTTATGTTCTTATATTCTCACAACGGCAGTCAGTCATAATGGGTTCCAACAGATTAGGGTAGCCAAGACTTTACCTCATGTACCCTCACCTTTCCTCACCTGAATCTGTACAGGTGTGCGATCCTTGTAACAATAATTTAAGTCTTTGCGATAACATGTTTAGCCTATTATATGGTAAGCTTATTCCTTTGGCATTTCTATTTGACTCTGTTCAGCTATTCTATAAGCTCTAAATAGCTAGATAACATAGGTGTGATTTACTAATCTATCTATTCACTATAACACTGTGGCTACTGTATACGGCTCTGTCTGGCTAATTTATAAAGTTCTACATGCTCTGAATAGCTCTATATGGTCTGCCCCTGAAATTTGTTAATGTATTGTACGACACAAAAAAGTTTCCGTTTACTGATTCTTCTTTTGTTGACTTTGTAGTTGAAATAATCGAAACCTAAATATTTATATGAGCAGTCATTATTGGCATCATCCCTCCCGCCCCCCACCCGCCCCCCCACCCGTCCTCTCTCTCTCTCTCTCTCTCTCTCTCTCTCTCTCTCTCTCTCTCTCTCTCTCTCTCTCTCTCTCTCTCTCTCTCTCTCTCTCTCTCTCTCTCTCTCTCTTCCTTCGTCCCTCACACTGCCACCTACTCTTACTCTCACTCCAACCAGCGACTAATTACCTGACAACTTATCCAGCTTCTCCTCGTGACCAGCACCCCGAGTCACCTGCCCCAGCACAGCCAGTCCAGGGACGACACACACACACACACACACACACACACACACACGGCTCGGTGGAATAGGGTTTTGTGTTGCCTTTTCTTTGTTACAAGTGTTCATATCCTTCCGGGCGTGTCTCTTTTTAATTAACCTGCAAAGCACCAAGTCTACCTCTGAAAGTAGCTGAGACTCATCAGAGGTATGGTGAATTTTTTTCTATTTCCCCATTTTTTTTATTTAGTAATTAAAATAGAGTTAACTGCGCAAGAAAGTACTTGAGAAAAATGTAATAAGTGGCGGAGGAAAATAAGTGAGGAAAATTAAGTTTTTGGCGCAAGAAAATACATGAAAAATATTAAGTTACTGGCACAGGAAAGTAGTCGATGAAACAGAACTTCTTAACTTTCACTAATCTTCGGGCAGTCTTCCTAATGGGCAAACGTGAGGGAAAGTAAAGTATGTATTTACCACTACCTCGTCCAGCATCACCAACATCACCCATTAGTATCGTGCTTCATGTTTTTTTTGTTTTATTTATTTGCGTAACTTCCTTATGTGTATCCCTACTGTGTTTCCAAAGTTGTCCTACATTATTAACATCATTCATTATTATTTCCTATAATTCATATTTTCTTCCTTTATAATTGCGTTGTTTCCTTGTCTGAATTCTTCCTAGGGTTCCTGAGTTTGTTCACAGCTAAAGTCGAGGGAAAACATGAAGACTGAATGCCTGAATGCAAGAAATTCCGGATTGTTACATGAAGGAAATCTCGAAATTTTCAAGTAAATAGAAAATGATAATAAATAAGTAGATAATTAGCTACTACTACTACTCCTCCTCCTACTACTACTATTACTACTTCTACTACTTTTACTACTACTACGACTACTACTATTACTTCTACAAATATAATCTTTCAAACTTGATCAACAGTAACTGTAGACCACTGCCATTGATTATTTTTTTTATAAACAGGTGGGAATTGCAATTATTAAGAGGGAGAAGGAAGAGGAGAAAGAAGAATAGGAAGGGGGGGAAGAGAATGAAGAGAAGGAGGAGAAAGATGAGAAAGAAGGGGGAGAGGAAGAAGAGGTGGAGGAGATGGGGAAGAGAAAGAAGAACAAGAACAAGAACAAAAACACGAACAAGAAGAAATAGAACGAGAAAAGAGAAAGGAGGAGGATCAGAGACAGAAAAGGAAACTGGCCAAGACAAATAGGAAAAGATTGAAAAAGAGAGAGAGAGAGAGAGAGAGAGAGAGAGAGAGAGAGAGAGAGAGAGAGAGAGAGAGAGAGAGAGAGAGAGAGAGAGAGAGAGAGAGAGAGAGAGAGAGAGAGAGAGAATTAGGTCAGCTCATGATGCCATTCGAAAAGAAAAAAAAGAAAAAAAAGGAAAATTTTGTGCAAATATCAGTGGTGATTAATCAATTCTGTTATGGAGAAATAGAAACACACACACACACGCACATATCCTCTCACTCCACCTTTTTTTTCTTTTATGTTAGTAACCCCTGATGTTTAATTGCGACGAAAACGGTGCTTGAAGAAATCTTGCAGAAAAGGAAAAGCTTGAGGGCAGTTTGGGGGCAGTTTGTAAAGGTGAGATAGGAGGAACAGATACCAGGAGAACGTTGCCATCAAGACTGCAATTAAAAGCAAAAACTGAGCATGACAGGACACGTCACGCACTCACCTGATAAGAAACAACTGGATAAATGAGAAGGTAAAAGCACGTAGTAGTGATGGTGGTAGTAGTAGTAGTAGTAGTAGTAGCGGTGGTGGTGGTAGTGGTGGTGGTATTAGTGGCGGTAACATTAGCAATTGTTTTTTGTTTTTTTGTTATCATGATCATTATTTCTTATAAAAAAAATAATCTACTTCTTTCTACTTTCCGTACCAATGAGATTACAAAAAAAGAAAATACACTAGTTTATCATATACGAAACACACACACACACACACACACACACACACACATGAAAAGTGAAAGTGCTTAACCGGAAAACGAAGAAGAAAACGTGCTGCGCCGAATGCGTTAGGGAGGACTCACTAATTTTACTGCTCCGATTTTTTTAAATGAAACATTGTTAAATCATAAATCTTCGCTCACCTCAACTCGTTTTGTTCACCACCATCAATACCTGTGTGAGCAACAAACACCTGTTCTCATTATTTCTTATAAATTGTTTGCAGGTTTTTTGTAAAGTGACGGCATTTTCTCCTCTCCTCCTGGTCTAATTGCATTAAACATCAGTTATTTACGAGTTTACTTGAGTTTATTGGCTTTTCTCGACTTATTTATTGTTTTAGTCAAAAATTGAAGGATAAGTGTCTTAAAACCTCCTTCTTGAAGGAATTCAAGTCATAGGAAGGTGGAAATACAGAAGCAAGCAAGGAATTTCAGAGTTTACCAGAGAAAGGAATCAATGATTGAGAATACTGGTTAACTCTTGCATTAGACATGTGGACAGAATAGTGGTGAGAGAAAGAAGAAAGTCTTGTGCAGCGAGACTGGGGAAGGAGGCATGCAGTTGGCAAGATAAGAAGAGCAGTTAACATGAAAATAGCGGTAGAAGATAGCTAGAGATGCAACATTGCGGCGATGAGAAAGAGGCTGAAGACAGTCAGTTAGAGGAGAGGAGTTGATGAGATGAAAAACTTTTGATTCCACCCTGTCTAAAAGAGCAGTATGAGGGGAATCCCCCCATATATGTGAAGCATACTCCATACATGGATGGATAAGGACATTTTACAGAGTTATCAGCTGAAGGGTGACAAAAGCTGGCGAAGACTTCTCAGAACACCTAACTTCATAGAAGCTATTTTAGCTAGAGATGAGATGTGAAGTTTCCAGTTTAGATTATAAGAAAAGAATGTTCAGTGTAGAAGAGGTTGACAGTTGAGTGTCTAGAAGGTTGTGTCGAGCTGATAGATGGAGAAATTGAGTTTTAGAGGCATTGAACAACACCAAGTTTGCTCTGCCCCAATCAGAAATTTTAGAGAGATCAGAAGTCAGGCGTTCTGTGGTTTCCCTGTGTGAACTGTTTACTCCATGAAGGGCTGAACGTTTACTAAAAGACGTAGAAAAGTGCAGGGTGGTATCATCAGCATAGGAGTGGATAGGACGAGAAGTTTGGTTTAGAAGAAGAGTGGGTGATAGGAACACCACTGTTAATAGATTTAGGAAAAGAACAGTGACCGTCTACCACAGCAGCAATAGAATGGTCAGAGAGGAAACTTGAGATGAAGTTACAGAGAGAAGGATAGAAGCCGTAGGATGGTAGTTTGAAAATCAAAGCTTTGTGTCAAAGCTGGTGGTGAACATTGAAGTCTCCAAGAATGGAGATCTCCACAAAAGGGAAGAGTCAGAATGTGCTCCACTTTGAAAGTTAAGCAGTCAAAGAATTTCGTATAGTCAGAGGAGTTAGGAGAGAGGTATACAGCACAGATAAATTTAGTTTGAGAGTGACTCTGTAGTCGTCGCCAGATGATGGAAAACTCGGAAGATTCGAAAGCGTGGGCACGAGAGCAGGTTAAGTCGTGGCGCACATAAACGCAACATCCAACTTTGGATTCAAAACGAGGATGGAGAAAGTAGAAGGGAACAGAAAATGGGCTACTGTTAGTTGCCTCAGACACTTGTGGTTCAGTGAAGAAAAGATGAGGCTTAGTAGAGGAGAGGTGGTGTTCTACAGATTGAAAATTATCTAAAACTGCGAATGTTGCAGAAGTTAATGAAGAAAAAGTTGAGGGGGATGTCAAGACACTTAGGGTCGATACCAGAGGAGCAGTCCCAGATGGGACTCGTAGTCCCAGATAGGGACTCCTAGGTTGGTGTAGGAGTTGACATGATGATTTTGAATTTTCAGTGAAGGGTGTGTGTGTAATTAGGTGCTTGTAGTTTTGTATAAAGGAACAGAGTTGTCTTTAGCTTTAGAGGGCAGGCTATGGCTGCCCCCTTGTGTTGTGAAACACAAAGGAAAACGTTCAGTGAGGTCACAACTGGGTTTAATGATAAGTTCACAGCACCCACTGATCCAGTATTTAGACCTCACTGGGAGTAATCATCGTCTCGGCAGGTGCGTACTGCCTCCCCCCTACTAATACGGTGTTATGCTAAAAAGATAAGTAAATGGTGCTTTGGACTTAAATATTTAAGGTAAAAAATCTGAAGCCTTGTCCTAAGGCACCCCTTCAAACCGTGTACCCTTTTCTGCACATGGACAATACCCATAACACCGTTGCTATGGTAACGTGTCTCGAAACTATACTAAGAGTCGCACCATAACGCACGCAACAACCTGCCACCCTTCACCTCCTGCCTTACAATTGTGCCATCCGAGGCTCCAGATCACGATACAAGTGTGTCTGCAGCCAGCACATTCACCCAATCTGAAGTGGAACAACAGCAGCTACCAACTTGGGAATTTCTAAACAAAAACTTCCACAAAGCTGATCTCTAAAAGTGATGTCTTGAATTGGGACTAGCCAAAATGTGGATAAACAAAGACCAGCTTATAGAGATAATCCTCAAACATACACCACCAACCGACCCAAATGCAGTCGCAGTACCATCTGTATCCATTCACCTGTGAATCAGACACGCACCTCTGATATCATAATGACGTCCTCTACACCCTCTGACGTCACTCCTCTTGATATTCCAAAGTCACTCTCCGTGCAAAATACACAAGCACTATTCTGCAACAACACACCGCTGCCAGCAGCACCAGCCTCACAACCTAGTGGCACGGAAGACGTAGAGCAAGATCATCATTTGAACTCAGCCAGACATCACAAGCAGAGGACGCTCGGCAGCTTCCCGCAGACGACACACAACCGCCCTGCCCACCCCTCAGCTCTCATGACAATATTCGTCCATATCTCAGTGAGCTGAGTGGTCACATGTCTGGTGTGGGGTTCCACTCATACCGCTCTTCTAGACAGGGTGGAACCAAAAGCTTTTCGTTTCATCAACTCCTCTCCTCTAACTAACTGTCTTCAGCCTCTCTCTCATCGCCGCCGTGTTGCATCTCTAGCTGTCTTCTACCGCTATTTAAATGTTAACTGCTCTTCTGATCTTGCTAACTGCATGCCTCCTACATAAAAAAAATAAATAAATAAATGAACGTTGACTATGTTCCCCAACTGTCTGTTTATCGTGTGTGTGTGCTTCTGTCGATCGACCTTGAAAATGTGAGCGCGTGAGTTCCGGTGTTCCCCCTCGGCACAACAACAACGCCGCTAAGAACACACCACAATGGTGAGCGCAAGTCATGGAATAATGCGGAATGCCTTCTCATCGCTTGCGTAGGAAAAACACATATTCTTTTAGCAACAATATAAAGAAAGTCCAAGAAGTTCTTGTCATCAGTGGTTCCTGGGCCATGAAACATTGGTCTCTCCTCTTCTCGATTGATGAGTAAGAACTCAACGATTTTTGTCTGGCCTACATTGCATCTTCCTTGCTCCCTGCTGTTATGCTGCTCGGTTCTAATCCCTGTGTCTGAATGTCAATTACTGCATCTTATACTGGGACCTCTGCTGCCTGTTTCAGGATATTAATATTCCTAAGACCAAATGATGATATTTGCCAGTGAACCTGTCTTCTGCTCACAGTGAAAGTAAAGAAGCGACCTGGGTGAAAGTCTCTCATCCTCCGTTTTTAGGTCAGTGTAGGCTCAAACCTGTTTACCACTTGTTGCTGTGCTCACATTCCGGCTGCTGCCTCTGTATATATATATATGGAAAGCACTGCAGCCTTTAGCAGATAATACTAACATGTCGTACAAGGTGCTTGTGTACAACTGCTCTGTCTTTGCCACAGCTCTGAGTGACGCACAAGAAATGCATCATTCCTTTTTTTCTAGATCCTGATGGTGGCTGCCGTGGCGGCGCTCGCCCTGGCTGAAGATGTCTCACACGAGCGGCACTCTTCCCGTCGTCACCACCACTCTGGCTCCTCTTCCCGCGAGTCTGATTACCACTTCGGTTCCTCCTACCACGACCCATATCGCCACTCGAGTTCTTCCTATCATGATTCGGAATACAAGGTAAAAAATCTAAGACGATCCCTGATACCTTGCCTACAACACCACTACCACCACCACCACCATCTCTAACACCATCTTCCAGTAATACTTCATCGCCATATCTTTCCCCACAACCTCTGTTTGTAGCCATCATTTACTCACTGATCTATTCCTTTCTCTTTTGATCAGAAACCGGACTACAACTTCCACTACAGGGTAAAGGACAAATACTACAACGACTTCGGCCACTGGGAGGAGCGCAAAGGATACCTCACTAACGGATCGTACGATGTGGTGCTGCCAGACTATCGCAGACAAGAGGTAAATTACACCGTCGACGGCAAGAAAGGCTACGTAGCCACGGTCAACTACACCCCCGTGAAGAAAGACGAGTATCACAAGGGCGGCCACAACCATGGCTCCTACGAAGATGACCCATACAAGCCTGGACCATACGAAGATGATCCATACAAGCCTGGCTACGAAGATGATCCATACAAGCCTGACTACGAAGTTGACCCATACAAGCCAAGATCATACGAAGATGACCCATACAAGCCAAGATCATATGAAGATGACCCACAAAATTATGGCTCCAATAAATATGACCCTTACAAACCCAGACAATACGAAGTTGACCCATACAAGTCTTTCGAAGATGAGCCATACAGACGAGGCTCCTACGAGGATGACCCACACAAACATGGCTCCACTCTATATGACCCATACAAGCCTAGACCACACCCATACAAGGGAGGCTCCTACGAAGATGACCCATACAAGCGAGGCACCTACGAAGATGACCCATACAAGCGAGGCTCCTACGAAGATGACCCATACAAGCGAGGCTCCTACGAAGATGACCCATACAAGCGAGACTCCTACGAAGATGACCCATACAAGCGAGGCTCCTACGAAGATGACCCATACAAGCGAGGCACCTACGAAGATGACCCATACAAGCGAGGCTCCTACGAAGATGACCCATACAAGCGAGGCTCCTACGAAGATGACCCATACAAGCGAGGCACCTACGAAGATGACCCATACAAGCGAGACTCCTACGAAGATGACCCATACAAGCGAGACTCCTACGAAGATGACTCACACAAGCCTGATCCAAACGAACATAAATCAAGGTACAGACCAGACTCCCATGAATATGAGCCAATCTTTTACAGCTCAAGGCCTAACTACAACCAATACTCCAATGAATATGAATCTGTGTACAAGTCGAGACCATACAAGCCTGACCCTTATGAATATGAACCACTGTACAAGCCCTATAGCCGCGGCACAAACTCCTCTGAAGACAACCCGTTTTACATTCCCATTTATGAAAGCTGAACACGTCCTCCATTTCATTATGTAGAAGGAAAGGGATTAAGGGGAGGGAAGATACCTTTTAAATCTCTTTTCATTGTATTTTTTTAATAAATGTTATAAAAAATTTGGCAATGTCTTTTTGTCTTGACATTTGAGTTTAGTTTGAAAAAAAACAAACAAACAAAGGGATAAATACTGGAGGGAAAAAAAAGATCAAGAAATATATATATATATATATATATATATATATATATATATATATATATATATATATATATATATATATATATATATATATATATATATATATATATATATATATATATATATATTTTTATGAATTACACTTTGTACATAAAACTGTCCTGAGTTACTGTGAATCACGAAATGGGGAGCAGTAAATAGCGTGTCTTTGGTGATTAAAGCAAAGCAACTGTATCACTAAAACATGAGATTATACAAAAGAATAATACACATTTTATAGCATTAAAAAAAAAAAAATTTAACATTCAACATTTTTATATGAGGCAGTGTTGAAAACATAAAAAACAAACTGAGTTCTCCTTTGTTGCGTTTTTGTTTTAAAGTAATTCTGTGAAAGATGCTCCATGAAAAAATTGGATGAGAAAGTAATGCAAGAAAGATTTACAAGATTGCACGCAGAGGAAAAAAGTGGTAAGTGACAATAATAATTTTCAAACACTTTGGATCAGTTCATATATTTTCGATTTTATGATTCCTACATACTTTTTTTCATTACCTTGTACTATGTATTCATGACTATGAATAGTACCTACAGATATATAATAGACGGGACAGAAAGACATGTTTCGTTATCTTCTTAGCTTCATATTTTATGTACACAGTTATGATTCGTGCGTTCATGATTCAAAGACGGTGCAGCTCTTCATCGTAATTATGTGATTACTTTCTACAGTCACGTAAAGGAAAAGTCTGATATGCCTTTCATAAACGCTGATTCGTTTTCTTTGGTTCCATTATCGGTATTACGTTCTTTTTTCACGGTTATGATTCGTGTATACATAATTCCTCGATACTGCAGTACTATCGTGTGACGTTTGATAAAATTAGAGAGAGAGAGAGAAAGAGAGAGAGAGAGAGAGAGAGAGAGAGAGAGAGAGAGAGAGAGAGAGAGAGAGAGAGAGAGAGAGAGAGAGAGAGAGAGAGAGAGAGAGAGAGAAATTTACAATATTTTATGTAATTTTTAATTTGTTTCTTTGGTTACAGTATCGGTATTACACCTTAAACTCACTATTTATCATTCATAATTTACAATTCTAAGAAGGATTTTAAATGTCTAATACTGATGAGGAGACTGTTAGTAGTTCCTACAGATCTATGTAATGATATATGTGTTTCTCTAAATATTACCACTCTGAATTTTGGTTATAACATTATTTTTTTCATTAACTTTCATAACCCGCATTTCAACCACCCATATCCTGCCTACAGGCAGAATATGATTGAGGAATTGACGATCTATTTATCGTCCCAACAACTATTATAAAGAAAAAAATAAGAAAAAGAAAAAGTAAAAATTAAGAAAATGAAAAAATGAAATTGCATAATTTTCTTTCATTATTTTTTTTTTTTTTTTTAGTTACACCATTATCCTTGTGCATTGCTTCTGTCAATTCTTATACGATTTTTGTTCATATATGAATAATTTGTATGTATATAGATTTGAAACTGGTTGCTATAGTTCTGTGAGCGTTTCTCTTTAGTAGAAATTGATCGATTCATTAAATTTAGTGCCTTTCTGTGGAATGAAATGAAAGTAAGAGTGAACAATTTCAATATCTGTAGAAAGTTTATATTGAAAAAAACGGTAAAAAGATGCATAAAGATATTTTTTATCCCTACGTGTGACACAGTGCCGGAGGGCACCAAATAAATAAATAAATAAATAAAAAATACCAGACACGTCCGCAGAGCTACAGGTCAAATAAAAAGGAAATTAGAAAAAATCAAATAAGTTAGCTAATTGAGGAATGACGACTATTAACAAACTTCAACACACCTCCTTCGCCCCTTCCTGCAGGACTCGAAATTACCAAGCATATCATGACTACTTGAATGTCACAGACAAAAAAAAAAAAAAAAAAAAAAAAAAAAAAATTCATCACGGATAACTTGGAGCACAAGGCATGCCAATACCAGCCGCCGGTAAGGAGTAAAGAATGTTAAGACAACTGAAAGTGATCGTTCTTAGAGTAGATTTAAAATACAATATGAGGAATCTAAGCTGTTTAAAATTTCTCTGTCTGTGCCTGGCTATTAAATATTATCTATCTTATTTATTTATATATTTTATATAAAAAAAGGGGCACTGGCCTATGGTAGTAAAAAAAACAATCTCATTAAAAAGGGCCCACTGAGCTGCCAGTCACTAAAGGGATTTCAAAAAGATCATCAAAATTAGACGAAAAGTGTCCTGAAACTTCCCTATTGAGAAACTTCAATTAATGGAGCAGAGAAAATACAGAAGCATGCAGGAAGTTCTAGAATTTACTAGAAAAAGGGATGAATAATTAAGAATACTGGTTAATTCTTGCATTAAAAAGTCGAAAAAATTGGGTGAAAAAAAAAATTCCTTGTTAAGTAAGAGCGCAAGAGAAGGGGAGACATGTAGTTGGCAGGATCAGAAGAGCAGTGAGCGTCAAGATAGCTGTAGAAGATAGCAAGAGATGCAACAGTACGGCGATGAGAGAAAGTCTGGAGACAGTCAGTTAGAGGAGAGGAGTTAAAAAGACAAAATGCTTTTAATTCCATCCTTTGCAGAAAAGCAGCGTGAGTTACACCATCATAATACGTGTTAAACGTATTCTATACATGGACGGATAAGGCCCCTGTACAGAGTCAGCAGGAGGGATTAAAAAAAAAAAAAAGAGCTAGCTCAGGCAATTCTGAGCGCTTAACATCATAAAAGAGGTTTTAGCTAGAGATGAAATGTGAATTTTCCAATTTAATTTATCATTAAAGGACAGATAAAGAATGCTCAGCATAGAATATCGGAAAAGTTGGGTATCATTGAAGAAAAGGAAATAGTTATCTGGAAGGCTGTGTCGAATTAACAGATGGAGAAAATGAGTTTCCTGTGACCCAGTCAAATATTTTAAAGAGTTCAGAAGTCAGGTGTTCTGTGGCTTTCTTCGTAAGTTGCCTAATTCCTGAGAGATTGGACGTTTATGAAAATACGTGCAAAAAAGCAGAATGGCATCATTAATATGACTGGATAGGACGAGAAATTTGGCTTGGAAGATCATTGATGAATTACAGGAAGAGCGGATAACAGGACAGATCCTTGACGAACACCATTGTTAATACAACTAGGGAGAAGACAGTGAACGTCTACCACAGCACCAACAGAATGATGAGAAAGGAAACTTGAAGTGCATATTCAGAGAGAAGACTATAAGCAGTAGCAAGTAGTTTGCAAATCAAAGGTTTGTGTGACAGACTCTATCAAATGCTTTCCATACGTCTGAGGCAATAGCAGAAATTTCATTAAATTTCCTAAAAGAGAATGATCGTGAATCAATAACGGAAACCAGAAGATCACTATTTCAGCGGCCTCAGCCGATCTCATACTGGAAATCAGAGATAAGGATAAGAATTAACAGATGTTTAAGAATCTTCCTGTTGAGGATCGAAACTGCGCCTATCATGACTTTTTTGAGTCACAAAGCCGCGCCTGCCAACACCAGCCACCGTTGGAGAACAACCAGCGTCTTCTTGGCCTTGGGAAGAGAATGTGGCATCTACAGTATCTTTTTCATCCCACATTACCTAATGCGGTTAACAGATTAATGTTACAACCGGTGTCACAAAAAGTGGACAGTTCTCATCTCACTTTCTGAGACAGCCTACGCGCCATGCGCCGCCACGGTATATAAGAGGCAAGCAACCATTTCCTTCACCAGTCATTCTCCGCACATACTCACAACAACATGTCTTACAAAGTATTTGCTTCTGCTCTTCTTACCAAATCTGCCAGTACATACATGCAGCACATCATTACCAATTCAAGGATACCAGATGATATCCTAATACTGACATGTTCCTTCTTTCTAGATCCTGCTGGTGGCATCCTTGGCCGCCATTGCCTTTGCTGAAAAGGTTTCACAGGAGCACGATCCTGATCCCTACGACAATGACCGCTACGATTCAGATCCCTACGACGATAGAGGTCACCACGGAGGTTCCTCCTACGACGATTCGTATAACAAGGTAACCTCTCCCAACAACCACACTGTTGCCTCCTCTTCACCATCATATCTTCCTCCACAGCCTTCGTCTGCTGCAGTCTCTCACTCACCTCTCTCTCCTTCTCTTTCTTCATCAGAAACCGGACTACAACTTCCACTACAGGGTGAAGGACAAGTACTACAACGACTTCGGCCACTGGGAGGAGCGCAAAGGGTACGTCACCAAGGGATCGTACGATGTGGTGCTGCCAGACTATCGCAGACAAGAGGTGCATTACATCGTCGACGGCAAGAAAGGCTACGTAGCCACGGTCACCTACACCCCCGTGAAGAAAGACGAGTATCACAAGGGCGGCCACAACCATGGCTCCTACGAAGATGACTCAAACAAGTCTGGTTCGTCCGAACATGGGCAATACAGGCCAAGACCATCATACAAGCCAGACTCACAGGAATATGGCCCATACACACCAAGACCATATTACTAACGTGCCGCCGCAAGCGACAACCTGCCAGTAGCGCCACCACTTATCTTCCCTACGCTTATAATGTTAAATGTCCATGTAGCAACCAGGCTTCATGATTTATAATAAAACAATTTTCAATACACTTTATGCTAATTCTGCTACTCTAGTTGAACAAATCCTTCCTTGGCCGCCCTAAGGTATTCCAGCGTGACTTCCTTGCTGTGCTGTACACACCTGCACCACCAGTGTTCCCATCTATGGCGATCACCATCACTTTCTCCCCTATTTCATATCTTCCTTACTTAACCCTTGTAATAATGTTACTTGGGAAAAAAAAAACACCTCTAGCCGTTTATTTTTTTCTGTCTCTCCCTCTTTCACGAACCTCACTGACTGATATGTAGCATCGGAGCCACGGCATCACATTGCAATGTTCCTGTAAACACTTTCTGGACAATGACAGTCAGTGCTGGTCATGACACACAAGAGATCTGTCTGCTGCAAGTTTAGGATGAATGCTCGGACTTGTATGGAGCGGGGTGAGTAAAAGTCTTTGGGATTTTTTATTTATACATAAAAAGACACATTGTACAGGTATATGTACAGATAACAGAGAATGCTCTCGACGCCGTATCTGCGGTAAATCTCCTTTCAAATACAATCCAACTCGTCATTTTACTCTGTAAGGAAACTGCGTACCTGGGTGTTTAGCCAATACTTCTGATTACGTTGACGTTATGTCTTCTCTCTTAAGGAATCGACATATCCTGCATTTTGCTTAACACATTCATCTCTGCAGACACAACTTGTTTTGACTGCCACATTCAGCTACACAACCTTTCTGTAGCTCCTTTACAATGCATACTTTGATAGAATATAAAAAAGTATACGAACAGAAACGCACCAGTGCCTAACACACGGCTATACAAAGTCTGGACAACTCGCACACTCTTCCAAACGCTGTCATAAATACGCAGGTTCCTTCAGTAGTAAGGATAAGGCAAGAAAGCTTCACATAAGCAAGCCGCACGCAATACTGCACACATCACCGCCACCTGACCTGCACGTGACACTTACGTAAAAGCATAACACAGATGTCGCTCGTAGCTGTGAAGCCACACCAGTAGTGAAGTTTTTAGTAAAAGTAAAAGATAGTAAGATCATTAATATAATGAGATCACAATAATATTAATTTAAAATACAAGTTAAGAAATCTACACTATTAAAAAATTTGCACTGCTGTCTCACTCTCCCAATCATATATGGATTATTTCTTTCAGGTAAATAAAAGTGAACATCACGAATGAAACAATTACGTTCACGTAAAGAACGTTTGTACAAGTGTGGCAAAAAACGTCCTATTACAAGAATTGTGGCTGCAGTGAGTCCCGCTGTCCCGCCTCCCACCCTCATGGCTTATACCGTCCCCCACCCTGATGGCCGTGCCGCTGTCTTCCCCCCCCCCATGATAGACGTGCTGCTGTCCCGCGCACCACACTGATGACTCCACCGCTGTCCCGCCCCCTACCTTGATGGTCGTGCTGCTCTCCCGCCCTCCACCTCTAATAGTCGTGCCGCTGTCCCTCCCCAACCCTGATAATCGTGTCGCTCTCCTACTCCGCACACCAATGGCCGTGGCGCTGTACCGCTTCCACCCTGATAGTCATGCCGCTGTCCCACCCCTACCCTGCTGGTCGTGCCGTTGTTCTGTCCCCCACCTTGAATTTCGTGCCGTTTCCTGCCCTCATCCTGATCATCGTGCCGCCGTCCCGTCCACCACCCTGCTGTTATTCCGAACACAAACCTGGGTATCCCGCCCATTCACATATGGCAAAGCACAAGTTTTTTTTTTTTTTTTTCGCTGCTCAAGACACCCAAACAATAATGCTGGGGGTGCAGCTGCTTCACGCTCCTCACAAATACGTGCACCACAACCTCTGCAGCGAGAAGACACCATCAAAAGATACTGCCCGGCATGGATGACTCGAGGCAGCCACCGTTGGAGAACAACAAGAGTCTTCATGAAAGTTGATGAATAAGGAGACTTCTGTCAGCATCTTTTGACTTTAACATTACCTGCTGCACGTTAACAGGTTAATGTTACAACCGGTGTCACAAAAAGTGGACAGTTCTCATCTCACTTTCTGAGACAGCCTACGCGCCATGCGCCGCCACGGTATATAAGAGGCAAGCAACCATCTCCTTCACCAGTCATTCTCCGCACATACTCACAACAACATGTCTTACAAAGTATTTGCTTCTGCTCTTCTTACCAAATCTGCCAGTACATACATGCAGCACATCATTACCAATTCAAGGATACCAGATGATATCCTAATACTGACATGTTCCTTCTTTCTAGATCCTGCTCGTGGCATCCTTGGCCGCCGTTGCCTTTGCTGAAAAGGTTTCACACAACCACGATCATGATCCCTACGACAATGACCGCTACGATCCAGATCCCTACGACGATAGAGGTCACCACGGAGGTTCCTCCTACGACGATTCGTATAACAAGGTAACCTCTCCCAACAACCATACTGTTGCCTCCTCTTCACCGCCATATCTTCCTCCACAGCCTCCGTCTGTTATCGTCTCTCACTCGCCTCTATCTCCTCTCTCTTTATCAGAAACCGGACTACAACTTCCACTACAAAGTCAAGGACAAGTACTACAACGACTTCGGCCACTGGGAGGAGCGCAAAGGGTACCTCACCAATGGCTGGTACTATGTGGTGCTGCCAGACTATCGCAGACAGAATGTGCATTACACCGTCGATGGGAACAAAGGCTACGTAGCCACGGTCACCTACACCCACGAACCAAAACCTAAGTACAAGAATCACAAGGGCGGCCACAACCATGGCTCTTACGAAGATGACTCATACAAGCCTCGCTCATACGAAGATGACACATACAAGTCTGGTTCATCTGAACATGGGCCATACAGGCCAAAACCTACATACAAGCCAGACTCCCATGAACATGGTACATACACGCCGAGGCCTTATTACTAGCGTGCTGCCGCCCGCCACAACCTGCCAGTAGCGCCGCCACTCATCGCCGCGTCTCCTCTTCCCTATGCATATAATGTTTAATGTCCACGTAGCAACCTGTGTTCATGATTTATAATAAAACAGTTTTCAATACACTTTATACTAATTCCGCCACCCAAGTTGAACAAATCCATCCTTGGCCGCCTTCAGGTGTTTCTGCAGAGCTTCCTTCATCGCCGTGCTGTACACGCCTGCACCACCGATGTCCCCATCTATGGTGTTCACCACCACTTTCTTTCCTATCAATATCTTCCTTATTTAGTGGTAGTTCTGACATTAATTATGGAAAAAAAACTATCCTTTACTCTTACCATTTCATTTATTTTTGACGCTCTCTCTTTCTTGAATCTCAGTGACTGATATAAAGCATCCCAGCAAAAGGATCTCAGGACAACGTTCCTGTAAACACTTGTTGGACAGTGAGGGTCGCTGCTGGTGATGACACACAACACTCAGTTGGTGCTGCCTGCTACCTGGCCATACAGTGCCTGGACAACTCGCCCCATCCAACAAACACTGCATTAAATTCATGCCGCGCCCACTCCAAAAGTTTTATCAAAGACAAAAAAAAAGGACAAGGCGGCTCCACCTGAACCAGCAGTACACAAGACCACACATCACCGCCACCTGCACAGTACATGACACTGACAAACCATAACATTGATGTCACTCTAGGCACTGCAGCCGCACCAGTCCTGACATCTTTCCCAAAGTAAAGAATGTTAGACAACTGAAACACTGTGATCGTTCTTAGAGTAGATTTAAAATACAATACGAGGAATCGAAGCTATTTAAAATTTTTCCGTCTGTGTCTGGCCGTTAAACATTATATATATATATATATATATATATATATATATATATATATATATATATATATATATATATATATATATATATATATATATATATATATATATATATATATATATATATATATATATATATATATATATATATATATATATAATTTTTTTTTTTTAATGTAAGAGAGGCACTAACCTATGGTAGCAAAAAACAAACAAATATTTAGAAAGGCCCACTGAGCTGCCAGTCCCTGAAGGGAAGCCAAAAAGATCACCAAAAATTTGAGGAAAAGTGTCTTCAAACTTCCCTAAAGAAAGATTTCAAGCAATGGAGCGGAGGAAATACAGAAGCATGCAGGGAGTTCTAGAATTTACAAGAAAAGGAATGAATAATTAAGAATACTGGTTAATTCTTGCATTAGAAAAGTCGAAGCAATAGAGTGAAAAGAAAAAAACAGAAAGGCTTGTTAAGCGAGAGCGCGAGAGGAGGGAAGACATGCAGTTTGCAAGATCAGAAGAGCAGTGAGCATGAAGATAGCTCCAGAAGATAGAAAGAGATGCAACAGTACGGCGATGAATGAAAGTCTGAAGACAGTCAGTTGGAGGAGAGGAGTTGAAAAGACAAAATGCTTCTAATTCCTTTCTTTCTAGAAGAGCAGTGTGAGTTATATGTGCTAGGGGGTTAAGCTAGCACATGTGGTAATGCCCAAATCCAGGGATTACAGGAAACACTGTATATTTTATCTCCCAGTATAATAACAAACTGCTAAGTACAAAATAAACCTATACGGCCCAGAGGCCAGCCGCTGACTGCTGGGGGCGCGTGTTACGCCACTATGGAGTGATCGAAAACAAAAGGGGAACGAGAGGCGTCGTACATACAATTTAAATAAATAAATGATAAATAGTAGTAAAAATTATAATAATGGCATAAAGAAAATTAACTTATAATATATACGTGGACATCCTATCATAATTTGGAAGGTTGTGTCGAGTTCATAGATGGAGAAACTGACTTTCCTCTGCCCCAGTCATACATTTTAAAGAGATCAGAAATCAAGCTTTCTGTGGCTTTCTTACATGAGTTGTTTAATTCCTGATGGACTGAACGTTTATGAAAAATGCAGAGTGATTTCATCAGTATGATCGGAGAGGACGAGAATTTTAGCTGGGGAGATCATTCATGAATAACAGAAAGAGAGGGTAGCAGGACAGATTCCTAACGAACACCAATATTAATAGACTTTAGGGATAGTGACCGTCGACTACAGCACCAACAGAATGGTGGGAAAGGAAACTTGAAATGCATTTACAGAGAGAATATAAGCAGTAAAAGGATAGTTTGGAAATCAATGGTTTGTGCCAGACTCTATCAACCGCTCTCATACTGGAAACCAGAGATAAGGATAAGAATTAACAGATGTTTAAGAATCTTCCTGTTGAGGATCGAAACTGCGCCTATCATGACTTTTTTGAGTCACAAAGCCGCGCCTGCCAACACCAGCCACCGTTGGAGAACAACCAGCGTCTTCTTGGCCTTGGGAAGAGAATGTGGCATCTACAGTATCTTTTTCATCCCACATTACCTAATGCGGTTAACAGATTAATGTTACAACCGGTGTCACAAAAAGTGGACAGTTCTCATCTCACTTTCTGAGACAGCCTACGCGCCATGCGCCGCCACGGTATATAAGAGGCAAGCAACCATCTCCTTCACCAGTCATTCTCCGCACATACTCACAACAACATGTCTTACAAAGTATTTGCTTCTGCTCTTCTCACCAAATCTGCCAGTACATACATGCAAAATATCATTAACAATTCAAGGATACCAGATGATATCCTAATACTGACATGTTCCTTCTTTCTAGATCCTGCTGGTGGCATCCTTGGCCACCATTGCCTTTGCTGAAAAGGTTTCACACGAGCACGATCCTGATCCCTACGACAATGACCGCTACGATTCAGATCCCTACGACGATAGAGGTCACCACGGAGGTTCCTCCTACGACGACTCGTATAACAAGGTAACCTCTCCCAACAACCACACTGTTGCCTCCTCTTCACCATCATATCTTCCTCCACAGCCTCCGTCTGTTGCAGTCTCTCAATCACTTCTCTCTCCTTCTCTTTCTTCATCAGAAACCGGACTACAACTTCCACTACAGGGTGAAGGACAAGTACTACAACGACTTCGGCCACTGGGAGGAGCGCAAAGGGTACGTCACCAAGGGATCGTACGATGTGGTGCTGCCAGACTATCGCAGACAGGAGGTGCATTACATCGTCGACGGCAAGAAAGGCTACGTAGCCAAGGTCACCTACACCCCCGTGAAGAAAGACGAGTATCACAAGGGCGGCCACAACCATGGCTCCTACGAAGATGACTCAAACAAGTCTGGTTCGTCCGAACATGGGCAATACAGGCCAAGACCATCATACAAGCCAGACTCACAGGAATATGGCCCATACACACCAAGACCATATTACTAACGTGCCGCCGCAAGCGACAACCTGCCAGTAGCGCCACCACTTATCTTCCCTACGCTTATAATGTTAAATGTCCATGTAGCAACCAGGCTTCATGATTTATAATAAAACAATTTTCAATACACTTTATGCTAATTCTGCTACTCGAGTTGAACAAATCCTTCCTTGGCCGCCCTAAGGTATTCCAGCGTGACTTCCTTGCTGTGTTGTACACACCTGCACCACCAGTGTTCCCATCTATGGCGATCACCATCACTTTCTCCCCTATTTCATAGCTTCCTTACTTAACCCTTGTAATAATGTTACTTGGGAAAAAACACCTCTAGCCGTTTATTTTTTTCTGTCTCTCCCTCTTTCAGGAACCTCACTGACTGATATGTAGCATCGGAGCCACGGCATCACATTGCAATGTTCCCGTAAACACTTTCTGGACAATGACAGTCAGTGCTGGTCATGACACACAAGAGATCTGTCTGCTGCAAGTTTAGGATGAATGCTCGGACTTGTATGGAGCGGGGTGAGTAAAAGTCTTTGGGATTTTTTATTTATACATAAAAAGACACATTGTACAGGTATATGTACAGATAACAGAGAATGCTCTCGACGCCGTATCTGCGGTAAATCTCCTTTCAAATTCAACTCAACTCGTCATTTTACTCTTCTCTCTTATGTCTTCTCTCTTAAGGAACCGACATATCCTGCATTTTGCTTAACACATTCATCTCTGCAGACACAACTTGTTTTGACTGCCACATTCAGCTACACAACCTTTCTGTAGCTCCTTTACACTGCAGACTTTGATAGAATATATAAAAAAAAAAATATACGAATAGAAACGTACCAGTGCCTAACACACGGCTATATAATATCTGGACAATGCACACTTTTTTTTTTTTTGCAAATGCTGTCATAAATTCACAAGTTCCTTCAGTAGTAAGAAAAAGGCAAGACAGCTTCACACAAGCCAGCCGCAGGCAACATTGCACATATCACCGCCATCTGACCAGCACGTGACACTTAAAAGCATAACACAGATGTCGCTCTTGGCTGTGAAGCCACTTCAGTAGTAACGTTTTTTTCATAAAATCAAAGAATATTAAGACCACTCATATACTGAGTTCACCCTAATACCAATTTAAAATACAAATTAAGAAATATCAACTATTAAGAACTTCGCATTGCTGTCTCACTCTCCCAATCATATCTGGAATATTTCTTTCAAGTAAATAAAAGTGCACATCACGAATGTAACAATTACGTTCACGTAAAGAACGTTTGTACAAGTGTGGCAAAAAACGTCCTATTACAAGAATTGTGGCTGCAGTGAGTCCCGCTGTCCCGCCCCACACCCTCATGGCCGTGCCGATGTCCTGCTTCCCAACCTCATGGCCGAGCCACTGTCCCGCTTGCCACCCTGATGGCCGTGCCGCTGTCCCGCACCCCACCCTGATGGCCTTGTCACTGTCCCGCCCCCTACACTGATGGCCATGACGCTATCCCGCTTCACATCCTGATGGCCGTGCTGCTGTCCCGCCCCACCCTGGTAGTCGTGCCGCTATCCCGTCTCCTACCCTGATGGCCGTACTGTTGTCCTGCTCCCCACCTTGACAGTCGTGACGCTGTCCCACACCCCCCGCCCTGAAAGTTGTACCGCTTTCCCGTCCCCAACCCTGATAGTCATGCAGCTTTCCCGCCCTCACTCTGACGGCCATGCTGCTGTCCCACCCCAACCCTGATAGTCGTGCTGATATCCCGCCCCTCCCCCACCCTAATGGCCGTGCCGCTGTGCCGCCCCACCCTGATAGCCGTGCTGCTGTCCCACCCCCCACCTCTAATGGTCGTGCCGCTGTCACGCTTCCCACCCTGACAGTCATGCCTCTGTCCCGGTCCCCAACCTGATGGCCGTGCTGCTGTCCCACCCTTTACCCTGATAGTCGTGCCGCTGTCCCGTCCCCAACTCTGATAATCGTGCCACTGTCCCGCCCTCATCCCTGATAATCGTGCCGCTGTCCTGCTCCACACCCTAATGGTCTTGCCGCTGTCCCGCTTCCACCCAGATGGTCATGCCGCTGTCCCACCCCCTACCCTGCTGGTCGTGCCGCTGTCCTGTCCCCCACCTTGAAGTTCGTGCCGTTTCTGCGCCGTCACCCTGATAATCGTGCACTGTCCCTTCCACCACCCTGACGGTCGTGCTGTTATTCCGAACACAACGCTGGGTGTCCCGCCTATTCACATATGGCAAAGCACAAGTTATTTATTTATTATTATTTTTTTTTTAGCTGTTCAAGACACCCAAACAATAATGCTGGGGGTGCAGCTGCTTCACGCTCCTCACAAATACGTGCACCACAACCTCTGCTGCGAGAAGACACCATCAAAAAAGCCTGCCCGGCATGGATGACTCGAGGCACAAGATCGTGCCTGATAACGCCAGCCACCGTTGGAGAACAACAAGAGTCTTCATGAAAGTTGATGAATAAGGAGACTTCTGTCAGCATCTTTTGACTTTAATATTACCTGCTGCACATTAACAGGTTAATGTTACAACTAGTGTAACAAAAAAATTGGCCGATCCATATCTCACTTTCTGAGAGCCTACGCGCTAACGCCGCCACGGTATATAACAGGCGAAGAGCCATCGCCTTCTCCAGTCATCCTCCGCGCACACTCACAACATGTCTTACAAAGTATTTGCTTCTGCTCTTCTTACCAAATCTGCCAGTACATACATGCAACACATCATTAACAATTCAAGGATACCAGATGATATCCTAATACTGACATGTTCCTTCTTTCTAGATCCTGCTGGTGGCATCCTTGGCCGCCGTTGCCTTTGCTGAAAAGGTTTCACACGACCACGATCATGATCCCTACGACAATGACCGCTACGATTCAGATCCCTACGACGATAGAGGTCACCACAGAGGTTCCTCCTACGACGATTCGTATAACAAGGTAACCTCTCCCAACAACCATACTGTTGCCTCCTCTTCACCGCCATATCTTCCTCCACAGCCTCCGTCTGTTATCGTCTCTCACTCGCCTTTATCTCCTCTCTCTTTATCAGAAACCGGACTACAACTTCCACTACAAAGTCAAGGACAAGTACTACAACGACTTCGGCCACTGGGAGGAGCGCAAAGGGTACCTCACCAATGGCTGGTACTATGTGGTGCTGCCAGACTATCGCAGACAGAATGTGCATTACACCGTCGATGGGAACAAAGGCTACGTAGCCACGGTCACCTACACCCACGAACCAAAACCTAAGTACAAGAATCACAAGGGCGGCCACAACCATGGCTCTTACGAAGATGACTCATACAAGCCTCGCTCATACGAAGATGACACATACAAGTCTGGTTCATCTGAACATGGGCCATACAGGCCAAAACCTACATACAAGCCAGACTCCCATGAACATGGTACATACACGCCGAGGCCTTATTACTAGCGTGCTGCCGCCCGCCACAACCTGCCAGTAGCGCCGCCACTCATCGCCGCGTCTCCTCTTCCCTATGCATATAATGTTTAATGTCCACGTAGCAACCTGTGTTCATGATTTATAATAAAACAGTTTTCAATACACCTTATACTAATTCCGCCATCCAAGTTGAACAAATCCATCCTTGGCCGCCTTCAGGTGTTTCTGCAGAGCTTCCATCATCGCCGTGCTGTACACGCCTGCACCACCGGTGTCCCCATCTATGGTGTTCACCACCACTTTCTTTCCTATCAATATCTTCCTTATTTAGTGGTAGTTCTGACATTAATTATGAAAATATCTATCCTTTACTCTTGCCATTTCATGTGTTTTTGACGCTCTCTCTTTCTTGAAACTCAGTGACACTGACAAACCTTAACACTGATGATGTCACTCTAGGCACTGCAGCCGCACCAGTCCTACCAGTCCTAACATCTTTCCTAAAGTAAAGAATGTTAAGACAACTGAAACACTGTCATCGTTCTTAGAGTAGATTTAAAATACAATATAAGGAATCGAAGCTGCTTAAAATTTCTGTCTGTGTCTGGCCGTTAAACATTATATATATATATATATATATATATATATATATATATATATATATATATATATATATATATATATATATATATATATATATATATATATATATATATATATATATATATAAGAGAAGCACTAACCTATGATAGCAAAAAACAAACAAATATTTAGAAAGGCCCACTGAGCTGCCAGTCCCTGAAGGAAGGCCAAAAAGATCACTAAAAATTTGAGGAAAAGTGTCTTCAAACTTCCCTAAAGAAAGATTTCAAGCAATGGAGCGGAGGAAACACAGAAGCATGCAGGGAGTTCTAGAATTTACAAGAAAAGAATGAATAATTAAGAATACTGGTTAATTCTTGCATTAGAAAAGTCGAAAAAATAGGGTGAAAAGAAAAAAACAGAAAGGCTTGTTAAGCGAGAGCGCGAGAGGAGGTAAGACATGCAGTTTGCAAGATCAGAAGAGCAGTGAGCATGAAGATAGAAAGAGATGCAACAGTACGGCGATGAATGAAAGTCTGAAGACAGTCAGTTGGAGGAGAGGAGTTGAAAAGACAAAATGCTTCTAATTCCTTTCTTTCTAGAAGAGCAGTGTGAGTTATATGTGCTAGGGGGTTAAGCTAGCACATGTGGTAATGCCCAAATCCAGGGATTACAGGAAACACTGTACATTTTATCTCCCAGTATAATAACAAACTGCTAAGTACAAAATAAACCTATACGGCCCAGAGGCCAGCCGCTGACTGCTGGGGGCGCGTGTTACGCCACTATGGAGTGATAGAAAACAAAAGAGGAACGAGAGGCGTCGTACATACAATTTAAATAAATAAATGATAAATAGTAGTAAAAATGACCGTCGACTACAGCACCAATAGAATGGTGGGAAAGGAAACTTGAAATGCATTTACAGAGAGAATATAAGCAGTAGGAGGGTAGTTTGGAAATCAATGGCCAGACTCTATCAACCGCTTTCATACTGGAAACCAGAGATAAGGATAAGAATTAACAGATGTTTAAGAATCTTCCTGTTGAGGATCGAAACTGCGCCTATCATGACTTTTTTGAGTCACAAAGCCGCGCCTGCCAACACCAGCCACCGTTGGAGAACAACCAGCGTCTTCTTGGCCTTGGGAAGAGAATGTGGCATCTACAGTATCTTTTTCATCCCACATTACCTAATGCGGTTAACAGATTAATGTTACAACCGGTGTCACAAAAAGTGGACAGTTCTCATCTCACTTTCTGAGACAGCCTACACGCCATGCGCCGCCACGGTATATAAGAGGCAAGCAACCATCTCCTTCACCAGTCATTCTCCGCACATACTCACAACAACATGTCTTACAAAGTATTTGCTTCTGCTCTTCTTACCAAATCTGCCAGTACATACATGCAAAATATCATTAACAATTCAAGGATACCAGATGATATCCTAATACTGACATGTTCCTTCTTTCTAGATCCTGCTGGTGGCATCCTTGGCCACCATTGCCTTTGCTGAAAAGGTTTCACACGAACACGATCCTGATCCCTACGACAATGACCGCTACGATTCAGATCCCTACGACGATAGAGGTCACCACGGAGGTTCCTCCTACGACGACTCGTATAACAAGGTAACCTCTCCCAACAACCACACTGTTGCCTCCTCTTCACCATCATATCTTCCTCCACAGCCTCCGTCTGCTGCAGTCTCTCACTCACCTCTCTCTTCTTCTCTTTCTTCATCAGAAACCGGACTACAACTTCCACTACAGGGTGAAGGACAAGTACTACAACGACTTCGGCCACTGGGAGGAGCGCAAAGGGTACGTCACCAAGGGATCGTACGATGTGGTGCTGCCAGACTATCGCAGACAGGAGGTGCATTACATCGTCGACGGCAAGAAAGGCTACGTAGCCAAGGTCACCTACACCCCCGTGAAGAAAGACGAGTATCACAAGGGCGGCCACAACCATGGCTCCTACGAAGATGACTCAAACAAGTCTGGTTCGTCCGAACATGGGCAATACAGGCCAAGACCATCATACAAGCCAGACTCACAGGAATATGGCCCATACACACCAAGACCATATTACTAACGTGCCGCCGCAAGCGACAACCTGCCAGTAGCGCCACC